>NC_083823.1:176221-337853 GCF_015708825.2 Lethenteron reissneri
GTGTCCATTGCGTTCCATTCAAAGCGAAAGATTCCGTTAGTCGAGCTGGAAATACGCCGCGAGCGGATTGAGAAACCCGATTAGAGCGTGGTGACGGCTGTTTGTGCGTGTGCCGTAATTGACGACGCGGGCAAAGACCAACAACTCCGGACATTTGACAGTGCCGCCCGCCACGGGCGGCTAAAACGAGGATCTTTGCATCTATCGGAGGCTCGCGTCTCTGACGAGAGCCATTGACAGACCTCCGAACCGCTCGGGGCGTCTCTTAGTCAAGTTAATTTTTGCTTAACGCGTCAAAAGTTGTCGCTTGTCCGGCACAAACCTGCCACCTAAAACAAAAGGCACCATCGCATCATTCAACAGAATCGGTCTTTATTTAAAACTTGCAGGAATCCGATGAGCTATGAAGCTATTTTATTTCCTCACAGATGCGCGGTAAACACGTGAAACAATTATATACGGTCAAAAAAAAATAAATGCAAAGTTGCGGCTTCATCTTCTTGGTTCTTTCGGTAAAGTCACGTAGAAGGGAAATAATAAAAGAATAAAAAACATTTTAATTTTTATTTTGGTTCTTTCGGTAAAGCCACGTAGAAGGGAAGTAATAAAATAATAAAAATAAAAAGCATTTTTTTATTAATATTTTATTATTTATTATTTCCCTTCTACGGTTCTTTCGGTAAAGTCACGTAGAAGGAAATAATAAAATAATGCTAATAATAAAAATAAAACATTTGCTAATTTTATTATTTCCCTTCTACGTGACTTTACCGAAAGAACCAAGAAGATGAATCCCTGCAGTCACGAAAGCTTTAAATCAAAAAGAAAAAAGTTGCGGTTGTGAGTTAGTTGTTGTGGCTGGTGGCCTCAATTGGTCAAAGATTTCGAAAAGCCAAAAGTTTCACGAGTCGCCCTTGCCCAGTGCGCGCTGGCTGTGGTGCAACCTCTCTCATCCAGCAACTCGGAGGCGGTCGCTAGCTCACGTGGTGGGGGGGGAATTGAACTTTAGTTTTGCACGAGACACCCACCCACAGCGGGGCAGCGTAGCAAGTAGGTTCGCGGAGGCTTTCCTGGGCGGGTGGATTTTTTTGAGTTCTCCTGCCGTTCTACCCGCTGTGCGTGTGGGTTTTCCTCCGGGCAATGTTTTTCAACCTCCCAACGTGAGACGCTCGAGGAAAGATGCCTGCCCGCACGGATCTCTCTCTGAGCGGGCGAGACTCGCGCCGCAAGGTGTGGCTGCTTGCCCGGCTGGGTAAATGTCGACACATTGTACAAATCCATTTCTGGAAGTGATGCCATATGGGAACAAACATTGAAATCGACATTCCTCATTTATTTGGCCAGCAAAATGAGCTATTATAATATATTTTGCTTGCCTTCCACAATAAGCGTGATGTAATTAAACAAAAGTATTGTAAATAGACGTCCTCAGTGGCCATCCTTTTACGCTTGCACCTCGACGCGTTTGAATTCAAATTAAACGTATTTTTTTTCCCGTGCGACTTCGCAACATGAACAAATAATGACCGCGCATTAAATGTTACGCTTGCCGCTTCTCCGCGGAAGATTACACCAAAAAAGGCTGGGATCGCTCGCGACGTTCATCCGGCGTTTTATTTTTTTGCGCTCGCCCGGCCGGCTGCTCTTGCGACGCGGTTTGCCATCCGCGGCGACGGGCGCGCAACGCGGCGTCCCTTATTTTTTTAGTTGTTCACGCGTCGGCTGTGCAAATCCCACCGAGAAGGATGAACGACCCTTTTCACCTCGCTCGCTCGCTCGCCTGCCCCCCTACCCCCGCTCCGTGACCCCACACCCCGCCTGATCACCAACCTTGCCCCGTATTACCCCCAGCACGGTTCTTTGTTGTAAATAAAGGGGGAGAGAGATGAAAAAAAAATCCATTTGCAAAGTGAAAATTCTGGGCCGTCGTTTGTGGTCAAGCGGCGGTTGTTCGGCTGAGCACGGCAACGGGCGCGACGCGTCCGCAGTGGTTGGGGGGGAGGGCGGCTTGCCGAGACGGTCGCTGGGAGCGGCACCCAGCAGAGGTTTGGGCGACCGACGGCGAAGAGGACCGAAAGCCACAGAGGTGGTTGAGGCCGGTGTAGGCGAGACTGTAAGAGAACGTCCCTTGAAGGATGGGGGGGGGGGGGAAGACCTAACCGCCAGAAGGGAGCAATGGCGAGATGTGCTGGCATCAGTGGCATGTGACGACCCTCCTGACATCTTGACTTGCAAGTTGAAGGATGGGATTGAAATCCCGGCTGGGTGGGGCAACATCGTAACACCACTACACTCCCCCACTCCCGTATTTTGGGTTTGCCCACACCCATAGGACGCTCTCGCGTCGCGGTGCTGCCGGTGATCGTGACTCAACCACCGTGACAGCCGTAGGAGAGAGACGTGCCAGAGGACGGTTTACTGTGGAGATGGAGCGACGGGCCCAGGCCCTGGGTGGATTTGCGTTGCAAGACAATTGGCGTTTTATCGATACCGTATTCACCAGAGAAAAACTATGTGGGTGCCATATTGATGAAGCTGAGGACTTCAGGACCATACCCCCCACGCATGGCTGAAGAGACAAAGTGATGAACGGCGTTCAGAAGCCGCGCCTGGGCCACTTGTGGAAGGGGCCCAGCCGAGGGTCCTGCCCCGAACAAAGTCTCCGTGCACCCTGCGGGGATGCCGTGTGCATGGGTAGTCATGGAAATCCACGCGGTTCATTGCTCAACGGATCACAGCATAACTGGGTATACACACACATCGACATGTACTGCTCTCAAAGATGCCCCCATATAGCCATACAGACATCTGTTTGCGGAGCACCTATTAAGGTCGACACGGCCGCCTTGGTCTTCCCAGTGTTGAATTTTTTTTCACACCGCACAAGGTACTCATTGAAGGCTGCGTCGACTTAGGGGAGGCCAGGACCGGTTCTAATTGGTCAGCTTGTTGGTCTTGAGCGGGAATCGAACTTGGGTCGCCGGGTTCATCGCGCAGTTGGACAAACATTTTGTCACCGCTTCATCGTGTGCAACAACAAGACAAATATCCCCCGTGTAGCCTGTAACAGACTGTAGGGGCAAGTGCTGTTAGCGAGCAGCACCTATGAAGGCCGGCACGGCACACGAAGGAGGTGGGCGATGTTTACACAACCGCACCAGGTACTCATTTTGAGGCCGAGTCGACCTAGGGGAGGCACACGCGCGTGTCACATATCTCATACATCGTTTATTCAATTTATTTTGACAGTGTAGACAAACGACTTACCTGGCACTAAAAAGTATTACACACGAAAATGCCTCCGAGCGGGGGGGGGAGGAATGCGTAAAAATCACCGAGATATCAAAACACCGTCTCGCCCCACTCCCTTGACCGCATTCGAAAGTAAAAAAAAAACCAAAGCGGAGGAAGGAGCGGAGCGGGAGGGCGTTGGGACCGTGGGTCGAGTGAGGTTTGTGACCCGACCAAATGATCTCGCCGGACGCACTCATCCCACAAACTGCGGAAATAAATTAACGAAAGCTGCGCTTAAATACTATACTCGACGGGGGTAGCTTCGTGCAGGGCGACCCATGCAGCGCTCCCGTCGCTGTTGCATATTTCGGTTTATAATAAAATAAAAACCTCCCAACTCTCATTCGCTTTTCGCTCCAGTCATCCTTGCGTGCTCGGAGGGAGCGGGGGGGGAGGCGATCACGATAACTGTCAAAAGTCGCCCGCGCTTCAACGCACGATCGCCAATGCTGCTACGCATCGGTAACCTGTCATTTTGTTTTGCTCGTTTTTTGATTTCGGAAGTACACGCCGACTTTTGCGGGGTTGAAGAGCGGGGGCGGCGGGGCGGGGGGTGATATATGTACAAAACTATGCGAGATTTTATTTTTGTTAAATTAAGGAGGAAACTTCTGGGAAAACAACTGTGATAACCGACAGGGCCTCAGCGTCCATTGCAGCGTTGGCTCTTCTTGTGAAACGCAGCACTGCAGCAGCGCCCCCATTCCGTCCATCGAAGCGGTACCCAATTTAACGGCCCCCCCGAGAGATGATTGTCACACGTGTTTCAATCAAGGGCCTCTCCAGGTGAGCGATTTTAAAACAAACCATGGGTTATCAGTTTTCCGCGGCTTACCCTAAACGTTTAATTTATTTAAACAAGCCTCTCACTTCTTACACTTTAACTTACGTTTTTTTTTTACATTTCTTCACCCCATTTTATATAATTTACACACACAATGCTACGTTGTAATTGTTTTTCTTGACTAGTTAGTGTCGAACTACATGATATATTTCACCACGCATAACAGACGGCCGCTCTCTCGAGGAGGGGTTTACCGACGCTTGCTCCCCCCCCCTCCGCCCTTCGACGCTCTTACAATCAGAATCTTATTTCACGGAAGTATTAGTGTGTTTGCTCGGCAAACGCGCCGTGCGACTGTTAAGCTCAAGCTCACGACGCAGCCGACTTACGGCCGCAACTCGTGCCACATCCTCCACGAAACACTCCACCGGAACTTAATTTTAGCACGTGTCGCTCCGTGAGTAATTCACGCTCACAGAGGGCCGTGGGTGGATATTCCCCCCCTCTCTCGCCTCGCTCTTCACCGCGCTCGATATATGGCGCGTAAACGTTTTAAATCGCCGCCGTAAACTTATTATTTTAAATATATTTCGGGTTAATGGATCGATTTGACGCCACGCACACTTCAAATCACTTCGCAAGGTCTCGAAGTCGCTGCGCGTCACGCCGTTTATATATATATATATTTTTGCACGCCTCTTGGGTTTTTTCAGATTGGCCATTTGCTGGTTTTCTCGGATCCTGCACCAACACCAACCTCCAGACACGCGTCCAGACACGCGACACGTGAAACACCCTCGCGCAGATTCACCCACGTCCCCCGTGAAACCATCCGGGGGGCGGGGGGGGCGGAGTGGCTTCGAGCCCTGAATTCCAATCAGACGGTCGCGCATTTCAAATCCCGATCTGGTTGGTGGCGGGGGTAAGGAGGGGGAGAGGGGGGTTCACAACTCATGGGGGGGGGCGCAGCTAGACCGAGCACCACCACCACCACCACCAAAACACCGCCACCATCACCACTTTTGCAGGAATTCAACAGTGGCCGGACTTGTGGAGAGGCCGGCTCCCGTCATAGGAATGTGGAGTTTCCAGCACTGCCGCTGGAGACGACGACGGCCGCCGCCGCCGGCGCAGCCGCCACTGCCACTGCCGGCCCCGTCGCTCGCGCGAGCGGCGAGGGCGGTCCGGCTCGACCTTAACTCCCCTGGAAGAGCGGACACATTCCTCCGTCAGCCCTTCTTCTTACATTTACAAGCACGTCGGGAGACGCTCACCACGACTGGGGCGCCGACGGGCTCGGGACCAATGCAACAACGCGACGACGCGCGCCTCTCTCTCGCTCTTGCGCTCTCTCACTCACTCACTCGCTCTCTCACTCGCTCTCTCACTCGCTCTCTCACTCGCTCTCTCACTCGCTCTCTCTCTCGCCTCTCTCACTCGCTCTCACTCGCTCTCTCACTCGCTCTCTCACTCGCTCTCTCTCTCTCGCTCTCTCTCGCTCTCTCAATCGCTCTCTCACTCGCTCTCTCGCTCTCTCGCTCACTCTCGCTCTCTCTCGCTCTCTCTCGCTCACTCTCTCGCGCTCTCTCTCGCTCTCTCTCCGCGCTCTCTCTCGCTCTCTCTCGCGCTCTCTCTCGCTCTCTCTCTCTCTCTCGCTCTCTCTCTCGCTCGCTCTCTCTCTCGCTCTCACGCGGCGCGGCACCCTGCAGGCGCCCCCGACAAGACTCGGACGACTCTGTTGCGTGGACCGCCCAGCGTCACAACGACGTCGGTGGTCGTACCGCCGTTGTCGCCGAGCGGACGGACCCCCCCCCCGATCGAGCCGGCGAGCGCAAATATCTTACGGGGGGTGGGAAGGGGGGGGAGGAAGCTCGAATCCACACCGCTGGAAGCGGCGGACGGCGGGCGTCAGCTTAACTCGGGAGCCGCGAGGCGGGCCAGCGGATGGAAGTACAGCAAGTAGGGGCTGGCGAAGGCTGTCTCTGAAACAGCAGGTTTTTGAGTGTTTTGGTCTTGCACGAGTAGACTTTTGTGTCCACCAGGGGGCAAGCCCGGTTTCCTCCCGCGCGAAACTAAAAGCAATCGGGAAACGGGCCAAACATCCCGGTGCAGGACTCTCCTGCAGAAACAAACACATTTTAAGACTCGGCGAGACGTTCGCGGCTAAACGAATGACCGACGAACGTCCCGATTTCATGTTGCTTTCAACAGCAGCACGGCAGTTGAATCAGCGAGGCAACTTTCTTGAATCCCCTCTGTCCACCCAGCATTAAAATTGGGTTCACCGCGGCCAATCGATGGGCCGGACGCGTGTGTGGTGGGGTAAAGTGTGGGCACTCCAACCTGTTCCAAGATATCTGGCCCGTATGGATGGAAGAGTAGACCAGAAAAAAAAAAACCCTTCCAGAGGGGCTCTAGTGGAAGCCCTTCCGGCAGCAGTGGCGTGCAGGGCTGCGCCTTTACCTTTACAATACACTTATTTTATTTCATGCAAACCGGATTAAAGGGCTCTCGCCTGGTTCACACAAAGCACCACTGGGGCCCTGCCTGACCACTGCTACTGGCGGTGCCACCAAAGACAAAGATCCCCCGTGCAGCCTTAACAGACTGTTGGGGCAAGTGATGTTAGCGAGCACCTACGAAGGCCGGCACGGCAGACGAGTTAGGTGGGCGATTAACACCACGCCCGGCCGCCTTTGTCTCCCCAGTGGCGATGTTTACACACAGCACCAGGTACTCATTTGAGTCCCAAATCGACGTAGGGGGAGGGGGCCCGGGACCGGTTCAGATAATCCTCGCCGACGTTGGCCGCGAGAGCGGGAATTCGAGCCGGAGCGCGCCACCCCGCTCCGCGTCGCCGCGACCCGCACACTCCTTAGTGGCGGTGGTGCCGCCGCCACCGCGCGATGGTGCCGCGTTACTCCACGCACGTCGGAGAGCTGTCCGCGTGCTGCGCGGGGGGCGGACTGCAGGGCTGGCTGGACGCCTCCTCGGTGGGGCTGTCCGATGACAGGGAGCACGCGTCCGATTTCATGACCCCGTTCTCAACTTCTGGAGGAAACAGCCGGGGGGGGCGCGGGGGTGACGTGCAGCGGTTCAAGCGCGGGCTCAGCCGTGTGCGCGCGCGCGTGTGTCCGCGTGTCGTCGGTCTTTCGAATGAGTAGCCGGTGCGGTGCGTAAACGTTGCCACTCGGGAGACAAAGGCGGCCGGGCGTGGTGCTGGCCACCCAACCCCCCCTCGTGTGCCGTGACGGCCTTCACAGGCGCTCGCTAACAGCACTTGCCCCAACAGACTGTTAAAGCTACACGGCCGATCTTTGTCTTTGTGTGTCTGTCCACCACCTGTATGGTTGTGTGCCCATCCATCTGTCTGTAAGTGTGTACGTATTGCAGTCCATCAGAGTCTGTCCACCAGTCCGTATGCCTGTCCACCCATCTGCGTTCGTGCCCATCCGTGTTCCCTTCCATCAATCTCGCCGCTCACTCTGCCGTTGATCAGGGCTGCACGTTCGTCCAACGTTCTCCGCTGTGCATCTGTCTCCGTCTGTGCCCGGGCACATCCATCTGCAGGACCACTCCATCATCCACTTATCTCTCTATCCGCTCACCACTTGCCTACTGCGCTGCTAGTCCCAATCTATCCAGCCACGTCCATGTGCATCCTGCGCCTGCCATCCGTCCGTCCAGCCGTCCACAGACAAAGAACAAAGATCCCCCCACCCCCGTGTAGCCTTAACAGACTGTAGGGGCAAGTGCTGTTAGCGAGCACCTATGAAGGTCGGCACGGCACACGAGGGGGTGGGTGGCCAACAACGCCCGACCGAATTTGTCTCCCCTGTGGCGATGTTTTTAGACACCGCACCAGGTACTCGTTTGAGGCTGAGTCGACCTAGGGGAGGCCCAGGATCGTTTCAGATAATCGTCACTGGTGTTGGCCGTGAGCGGGAATCGAACTCGTGTAGCCAGGTTCGTAGCGCAGCGTAGCGCTAACCGCTACACCACCGCTCCCTGCGCGCATTCCGTCCGTCCGCCGTCCACACACACACACGCGCACACACACACATACACACACACATACACACACACACACACGCGCACACACACACATACACACACACACATACACACACACACACATACACACACACACATACACACACACACATACACACACACACACATACACACACACACATTCACACACACACATACACACACACACATTCACACACACACATACACACACACGCGCGCGCACCGAGAGGTCGTCGCTGCGCATTGGCATCCCACCCATCGCCTGGATGCTGCCCCCCGTCCCCCCCCCCCCCGTCCATCTCTGGCTTAGCCTGTCCGCTCCTGAGAGTAAGATTCCACTTCCAGACGATCTTCTGGTACCCAAGCTCTCTCTCGACCCGCACGCCCCACACTTTGTCAAACCCCTCGAAACATTTTTCGCGCGGTGCTACCAACGCGGCAAAAGTCGCTTCTTCAACAGTGCCGCGCGAAAAAAACACCGTGCGATGCCCATTGCCGGGCAAACTTTCTGGGATGTTAATCGAGCAATTTTTGTCCCCCTTGTAGCGCTGACCTCGCCGGACAGACGTCGACGCGGGGAAATCCTCTCTCTCGATCGAAAAAAGGAAGACGATCGTCCCCGTTGGGCCCGACGTCCGTCGACGCGGGAGGGCGGGATGTGGCCTCGGCAGCGTCGGTTCGGACCGCGCCACCCGCAAACCGCCAGTGACCCAACTTACCGGTGAAGATGAGCTTCTCCTTCATTGTCTTGACGTCGCGGCTGTTCTTGCGCACGGACGTGCTCAGCATGATCTGCTCGGGGTTGTACACCGTCATGGAGCCCAGCCTCCACCTGCGGGGGAGGGGGGGGGCGAGGATGTCAGAGGTCAAGCTGGGGGCACCGCACGTTTCACAACGCGCCCGGGTTGTTCCGGGGCTTCACTTAGAAGTCGAGCGATCGTGCGATAGAGGTTTTGTTGAAAATTAATGGGGGTGGACCTGGAGCCACGTTGACAACCCCCACATCTACGGGGCGACTCATTTATAGATACTCCACGGATTTCTAATGACCCTTTAATAAAAAACTCAACTGAACAATTTTTTTATTTTACCAGGCAAGGCCCACTCAACTTTCCAGCTCTTTTTCTTCAGCGACCCAGCCACAAATGATAGCTCAACGAAGTGGCTTATTGGGTGGAAATGTATAGCATCCGAGAATCTAAAAGCGTGTTTCTAAATGTGGAGGAAAAAAATCAGGGGACCCGGAGAAAATCCACGCGACCACGGGGAGAGAGACAAACAAACTCCAAATATACGGCAGGTGTCCGGGCCAGAATTGAACCCACGACCTCCTGTATATCAGGTGAAGTAGTTAACATCTCCTCGCTACCGTTGCACGCCAATAATAACTTTGCTCTCAACATCCGAGTGAATACTGCGAGGACGATGGCTCCACGCACGTGCTAAGATTGTTGTGAGACGCGGAGAGGCCTTGAAACGAAATTTAGTTTTCGCTTTCATTTCCTCGCTAAAATTTGAGTGTCAATAATCAACACGTGGATTGCCCCCCCCCCCCCCGCCACTAAAAAAGGAATCAAAAAGTCAGAGCCAGTGGTGGAAATTCCACATTCCCATGGCAGGAGCAAACTCTTGCAAGAAGACAACCACTATTAACTTTCTCAGAGTGGGACACGGCATGCGTTATTAATTTCCTGCTATGTAGGTTATATATTTCTCATTGTACAGAATTGTCTATTTTGACGTTGAGTATCAATGTGATGATGATGGCGCTTTGGGCGGCAGAATTTTGTTACCAGAAAGGCACCGCGCGTGTGTAACGACTAAGTCCCTTCGAGCGGCTTGCAGAACGGCGCGGTATAAACGTCACGTAGCACTATCTAGCAAGCCGCAGCCAGGATTTGAACTCGCGAACCTTCCGATTGCGAGCCGTTCGCTCTCCCGCTGAGCCACCATGGGCTGTGGCCATGCGGCAACATCGAAGAGCCGAATGAAGTTGGCGCGCGGGCGATTTGGAGTTCCGATCGCGCGAAACAGGATATCGCCCCCTATTGGTCAATCGAAAGCAGGCAGATTTACTAATACTCGCCTGGTACGCGACGATGTCGTGTACAGCTTCCCATCGCTTTTGTGCGGGTTCGGTTTGTGCGATTCCGCGATTCTGTACATGCGACCATTTCACCCCAAAATTCGCTGTATTATGCGGCTTGAGGTCGCTCCGCATGCGGCTATTCGGCCGGACGTGGGACAGCGCGTGCTTAGAGAGTTTTTGGCTGCTATAAATTTCCGCGCGATAAGCCCAACTTCGTTGAGGTGTCATTTGTGATTGCCAGGTCGCTTCTGAAAAAAGAGTTGCACGGCTCAGCGGGCCTTGCCTGGCGAAAGAAAAAAATGTTTGCGTACCCTGCGGTTTCGCTTTGCGTTACACTTTCGTTTGGAGCACATACTCCTACTACTAATACCACCGCGCAGAGCGAGCGGAACCCTGTGCTGTTGGGCTGGAGCGGTGGCGCAAGCGGTTAGCGCACTGCCCTACCAACGCTAGCGGGCCTCGATTCACGGTGGCGAGCGGCGGTCTGAAACGGGGCCCCGGGCACCTCCCTTCACAACCCCGCACTGACCAGCGTGGTGAAGTATGGTCAAACAACCCCCCCCCACACACACACACACACGTATCCTACATGGCATGGCGTGGCCTTTGCTCAGCAGCGGATTGACCCATGACTATTATGTTATAATTGTGGGTGCTGACATGGTTTTGTCATGGTCAACGAAACAACCCAGAGGTGACTGGCGAAACTAAATCTCCAGTCGTGGCAGTAGCAACAACACGGGAGGTTTCTCAAATCCCACCAGCCCCCCCACCCACCCCGCAAGTTGTACTACACTGCACATGGGTCCACCGACCAATAGGGTTAAGTCGATCGGCAGGTCACGTCTGGTGGGGTAAAAGATGGGTAACCTCCCACCTCATCGAAGACATATGGCCAGTGTGGAAGAGTAGGCCAAATACCCCTGTAGAGTGGCTCTCTATAAAGGTCCCCCCTCCCCTCTAGCGGAGGCTCTCTTGCGCCAGCAGTGGGGTGAGCGAGCAATTGCAGGCGCTGCACCTTTACTGCTTCAAAAATAATCGTGTTCATGAAAAATAAGTTATTATAATTCTTGCAAGCAGAAAGAAAAAATCAGTCTTCCCGTGAACATGCAAATATAAAACTGAACATACTGCAAAATGCCATTACGACCGTTGCATGCTGCATGCGTTATCAGATATGACAAAAAACGTATCATTCATTACCAACGTTCATATGAAAGCCACGTGAAAAAAAGCACACACACACGGTAGTGTCGTGTGCTGAAGCGTGCTGAGAATCTGCGACCGCGACATCGGCGCCGGATGTCAGCTGTGTCCACAGGGCAATTCAAAACACGAGCCACACGAGGCAGGCTTCATTGATAAAAACACTACTCAACTTTTTCCGATAAAACATTTTTTACGTACAGCTCAAAAAAAATACACTGCCGCTCTTTGTACAGCGGCGCCGGTGAGAATCCGTGCAGCAATACTCCCTGGCTCCCAGTGGCGCTCGTTCCACAACTTGATTGTTTATATATGTTCACATATATAAACATACATTTATAAATAAATACAGTTATTAGACTCTCGATTATTCGCGCTAATGATGGTGCGAGGACCGCCGCGGGATCATTCGGAATCGCGGAAAATCCCAAAAAATGTTCCGTCAATTACAACTCGCAAAGAAAACGATCGGCTAAATCGCTGAAGCGCAACTGGCGCTTTCGATTGTTGCTCTGTCGGTCTGCAACGAATGCCGGCGACCGACCGACCGACCGATGCGGGTGCTTGGCAGCTCCCGCGCAGAAAACTCAGCCCCCACTTGGTGGATGGCGGCAGAGCCGCGCCAGTCATCATCAATCGAACGCCCACCAACTCGTTGCGAAGGTACGGAACTCCCGCCACCGTAGCCGTAGAGGCGGTCTCGCGTGTGGCTTTCGGATTAACCGGAGCACATTTTTTGTTTGGTTTAAAAGCACGGGACTTGCGGCGAACATTTCCAAGAAAAAGAATGTACAACTGTTTTTAGATGATTAGTTTGGGCTTAAGGGAGTAAAAAATTCCACGGGTTATTAGTTCGTGTTTAAAAAAATCTCGAGCGCGCGGCTAATCCGCAAATCGGATAAACCGCGAGCGGATAAATCGAGAGTCTACTTAATACGCACGACACAAATGAAGCAAAAACGACGACGACGACGACAACGGAGAGCCGGGCGTGCAGTTGTGCGACGCGCGGAGTCTTCGCCGGTTTACCTTATCAAATGATAGCTTTCAAGAGCGGCAAGCAGAAAGTCGACACGAGAGTTTGGTGTGAGGGAGGGAGGGAGGGGGGGAGGGAGGTAAAGAGAGACAGAGAGAGGTAGAGACAGAGAAAAAAGACGGAGACAGAGAGAGAGAGACAAAGGCGGGAAGAGACAGCGAGAATGAAAGATGTTACAAACAAATGACGAAAGGAAAAGAAGGCATTCGAAACGAACGCAACAGTGGACGTGCAAGCAAGGCCTGGCGCCGCACCCTTGAGCGGCGCTCGCTAACGCCGTGGATGAACTCGGCAGGTCCCCGTGCCCACGCTGGTGTCTGGGCTGCGTCGTGGTGAATGAACGATCTCTGCTTAGGGAAAGGAGCGACCCCCCCCCGCCATCGCCGCCGGTCACGCTGCCGGGGGGAGGGCCAATGCTCCGATTCGAGAACCGATTCTCTCATCGCAGCGCTCCTCCGAGTACGTCGGAGGAGGAAGGCTCTTTAGATATGTGAATTATTACTTTTTTGGCTCATTCGTAGCATTTAACTTCCTTGCTTCCGGCAGCGTCCGTCTCCGTCTCGTTTGTACTGTCCGTCTCGTTCGGTCCGTCTCGTTCGGTCCGTCTCGTTCGGTCCGTCTCGTTCGGTCCGTCTCGTTCGGTCCGTCTCGTTCGGTCCGTCTCGTTCGGTCCGTCTCGTTCGGTCCGTCTCGTTCGGTCCGTCTCGTTCGGTCCGTCTCGTTCGGTCCGTCTCGTTCGGTCCGTCTCGTTCGGTCCGTCTCGTTCGGTCCGTCTCGTTCGGTCCGTCTCGTTCGGTCCGTCTCGTTCGGTCCGTCTCGTTCGGTCCGTCTCGTTCGGTCCGTCTCGTTCGGTCCGTCTCGTTCGGTCCGTCTCGTTCGGTCCGTCTCGTTCGGTCCGTCTCGTTCGGTCCGTCTCGTTCGGTCCGTCTCGTTCGGTCCGTCTCGTTCGGTCCGTCTCGTTCGGTCCGTCTCGTTCGGTCCGTCTCGTTCGGTCCGTCTCGTTCGGTCCGTCTCGTTCGGTCCATCAGCCTACGGAGCACTTAAACCGTCGGGGAAATCATTTGCGGCACGGGAATAAATACGCGCGCGTGCCATTCGACGCAGCGCGCGTCGTACTCCCCCGCAAGGAGCGATATTAATCGACGAGCGTCGGCGCGCACGCCTAATGAAAAGGTCGGTCGATCCGGGAGAGAAAAAAATATATCTCTTTTGGTCAGAGCGCGGCACGAATCGGGCTCCTCGCTCGCATGACGGACAACGCCGACGATAACGACGAACGAGGGGGGGGGGGGGAGCAAACCATCAAACCCTCGCGGGGTCCGGGAGCACGAACCCTGCGACCAATGCGACGGGCGCGTTCATCCGCATTGGCGACGTTCATCATCGGCGCGGCCCCTAATTGCGCGCTGGCGGTTGCGATGATCTGGTGCCAATTTTTTTCTCTCCAATTCCCTTTTCCTCCTTTCCCCGGCTACAATGTACCCACGCTATCTGCACGGCGGCACGCGCGAGACACCAACCTCTGCACGATGAATATGGCTATGACCAGCGTGGCTGAGATGACGTCGGTCGTGATCCACATGAGCCTGTAGTCCCCAGGATTCTGGGACAGACACAAGGTGGGGGGGGTTACATAAATACAAACCTGTCGTTTTTTATATATATATAGTGGCGAAGTTCATGAAAACTGTATCTCCCAGCGTCACTGAACCTCTGAGCCACCCCGGCCACCACATCCTGGGATGCACATCGTCAACAGGGAGAGGGAGAGTGAACGAGAGCGGGAGAGAGCGGGAGAGATAATGAGAGAGCAAGAGAGTGAGACAGAGAGAGCAAGAGAGCGAGACAGAGCGAGAGAGCGAGACAGAGCGAGAGATCAAGAGAGCGAGACAGAGCGAGAGAGCGAGAGAGCGAGACAGAGCGAGAGAGCAAGAGAGCGAGAGTGAGACAGAGAGAGAGAGCGAGACAGAGCGAGAGAAAGAGCGAGTGCGCGCAAGGCGGCGCCGGCTCTTGCGAGCGTTTACCAAGCGCCACACGGGCTGGGGCAGGCGCGCCAGCGAACCGCAGTCGTTGGTGGTGACGGAGCGGGCGCCCGCGCACCACGCCATCGAGTAGATCCACGCAGAGTTCACGACGTACAGGTTCGTCGTCACGTTGTGCTCCGAGTAGTTGCTGCGTCGCGCAAGCGGCACACGGCGATACGGTTAACAACGACGGACGGACGTCGCTCATCATGGATTGTGAGCCTCCACTATCCCGGTCGCTCTCGGCTCCTCGCCTGGTTGGTTGAGCAAAATTAACTGATTCAAAAAAATAAGAATATGTTTTACCCTTTCTGGTAATAATATTCTAGATTAGAAGTTTTCGTGACTGCAAGGATTCATACTCTTTGGTTTGTTCGGTAAAGTCACGTGGGTGAAAAATTAATTATTTGAATTTTTTACCTACGTGACTTTACCGAAAAAAACAAAGAGTAAGGTGTTAAGATGTTCAAACACCAACTAGATACCTTTTGCACGTAATCAAAAGATAATTTTTTTATACTTTTGATACTGGCCAAAAGGTCCCATAAAATGTACCCGAAACAGAAACTGCGACAGTCGCACGAACGCCGCGCCAAATTCTGCGCCAACGCCGCCCCAAACGCCGCATGGAGACTGACACACTTCCTCCTGCTGGGGGAGGCCGTGCCGCCGAAAAGGGGGGCCCGCCCGCCCCCCTTGAACAAGCAGCAGAGATGGCGATCGTTGCCCCGGACCCCCCATCCTCACCCCCCCCTCCCACCTGATTTCTGGCTGGCTGATGCCACTGTAGTGGAGGTTGAGGGTCACGATCCGGTGGGCGTGGAGGTAGCTCAGCTCCTTCTTGACGCCCGTCGTCTGGCGGAACCCGGGCGCCAGGTCGAAGGCCACCAGGTCCCGTTTCTCGTCCGGAAGCCACATCATCTGCGAGGGGGCCGGGTGACGGGGCGGAGGGCGAGCGACGCGCGGACACGCTTTCGACGGCGTCTCGTTTTTCTCCCGCTGCCGCCCCCTTCCGAGGTTACCAGTGAGGACTCACGAGTGGGGGGGGTGGGGGGGTCAACCAGTGACCCTGACAGAATCAGAATATGTATCTATACTGGAGGAATCCGATGAGCTGCAAAGCTCTCATTCACAGATGTCCAGTCGGAGAGTCACGTGGCACCACGGTGGGAGAGATGTTAACTACCTCGCCTGGTGCGCAGGAGGAGGACGTGGGTTCGATCCCGACCCGGACGCCTGCTGTACATTTGGAGTTTGCGTGTTTCTCCCTGTGGTCGCGTGGATTTTTCTCCCGGTCGTCTGGGTTTTGCCTCTAAATTTAGAGTCAACGCGCGCTCCGAGTATTTGGCTGCTATAAATGTCCACGTCATAAGCCGCTTCATCGAGCTATCATCTGCGGCCAGGTCGCTTCTGAAAAAGAGCTACACAGCTCAGTGGGCCTGACCTGGCAAGATAACAATAGTTTAGTTTTATACGCAAGTTTTTTGTTTAGTTTAGGAGCTGTCTACATTTTCGCAGGGCGCTAAGTATTATAATTATTACTATTCGGAAACTGCCGTGACTTATGGAGCATAACCGTGGACCAATGACAAAGGTGAATGGAAGGGGACGCGGGGAGGTGCGCGCTGGGAAGCTGCACGGAGACCGGTGGGGGAGTGACGCGCGAAGAACCGGGGAAACAACCGCAGGTTCAGAGACACCACACGGAGCGCGAATGAACATACGTGGGCTTGTACCGGGTGGACTATGGTCAATGGATAAGACTGCCGATGGATTGGCAGCCAAAGGAGAAATAATGCAGGAGGACGACGACCACGGAGACGAAGCGATGAAGGTTGGCGAGCGAGCGAGGCAGGGAGCAAGCGAGCGCGTAAGTCGAGTGAAACTTGGATGGATGAGCGAGTGATTTGGTGATTGAGTAGGTAGGTCATTGATGAGCGAGTGAGCGGGCGAGTGAGTAGGTGAGCAAGTAAACAAGTGGATGAGCGAGCGAGCGGGTGAGCGAGCGGACGAGCGAGCGAGCGGGTGAGCGAGCGGGTGAGCGAGCGGGTGAGCGAGCGAGCGGGAGGGGCGGGAGTGTCGGTACCAGGCGGTGGGGGATGCGCGACGCCAGCACGGCCTGCACCGTCGTCTCGAGCCACGTGTCCGCGTACGGGTGGTCCCAGGGCGGCCGGCGCAGGTCAAAGATCACCGACTGGTTGCGCTGCGCTGCCAAGTGCAGCACCTGACACGCAAGAGCGCACACACGCACACACGTGAACACGCATGCGCCGAGCGGCTGCGGCGACAGCGCAGACGGGTCAAGCTCCTCGCCACCCAGACCGGCGCGGGGCGGCGGGCGGAGCGAGCCTCTCCGTCTGCAGCTCCGAGCCAGCGGTGGAAATTCCACATTCACGCAACGGGGGACGGGGAACGGGGAAAGGGAACCCCCCCCCACTACTCCCCGTACGGCCCCCCACAAGACGACTTGCTGGCGACGCTCCGCCGCGGGGGCTCATCGCCCGCGTTTGCCGCGTCGCTCCGCGGCGGACGGACGAGGGTAGAAACAAACGTTCAGATTTTGTGCCTCGCCGAGAATTCGACAGATGCACCGGTAAAACCCAACGAGACCTCGGACAGCTCGCCGACGCTCTGGTTGCTGGCGAGGGCGCGGTCGTCGGGCGACAGCGACGCCGCGGTGCCGAAGGGGTCGCTTCGCAGGAACCAGGAGCCCGCGTTGAGCGAGCGCAGCTCCGACATGTTGAAGCGGGAGGGGTGCGCCGAGGCACGCGGCTCCCCGAACACGCGCAGCGCGTCTGTCGTGCGCCGCAGGTCGGTGTCGTGCATCAGGAACGGAACGCCGTCCAGGCTGTGTGGGACGGAGGACGGGGGGGGGGGGTGCGGCGGGGTGCAGTCGTTGGCACGAGGAGCAGAGAGTCGTTATCGTCATCATCATAATCGTCATCACTGTCGTCATGATTATTGTCGTCAAACATCATTCGTCATCAACGTCGTAATGGTTGTCGTTATCGTCATTGTCATCATTGTGATGATTATCATCATCGTCGTCGTCACCCTCATCACTGCTGTCACCGTCACATTTGTCACCGTGGTCTTCATCACAATTGATGACAAGACCATCGTTGTTATGTTCATCGTCGTCATTGTCATCATCAGCCGCCAAACATCGTAGCAACACAAGCAAACAATCATCTATTCTACTCTGCAGTATCATCAGCAGCAGCAGCAGTGGCGGTGCTAACCCACCTGAGCATCACGTCTGTCTCTAGTCCCTCGCTGCATTCTGTCGCTCGCTCGAATGACATGATCGTGTTCTCTGGGGCAAGCTGCAACAACAAGACAAATATCCCCTGTGTAGCCTTTAACAGACTGTTGGGGCAAGTGCTGTTAGCGAGCACCTATGAAGGTCGGCACGGACACACGAGGGGGTTGGTGGCTAAAACCAAGCCTGGCCGCCTTTGTCTCCCGAGTGGCGATGTTTACACACCGCACCAGGTACTCATTTGAGGCAGAGTCGGCCTAGGAAAGGCCCAGGACCAGTTCAAATAAATGTCACCGGTGTTGGCCGAGAGCGGGAATCGAACTCGGGTCGCCGGGTTCGTAGCGCTAACCGCTGCACCACCGCTCCCCACCAAGCTGCAACTCGCGCACACGCACGCATGCGTGCTCACGAACACACATATCGGCACACGAGCGGGTGGGTGCCAGCGCCAAGCCCGGCCACCGTCGTCTCGTTTACACACCGCACTGGGTATTCATTTAAGGCCGAGGCGACCTAGGGGACGCTCGCAACCGGTTCAAATATTCGTCGCCGACTTTGGCGGTAAGCAGGAATCGAACTTGGGGGTCGCCGGGTTCGTGCGCGACAACTACGGCGCGCCACTGCACGCGGCCATGACGGTCCCCGGTTGCTGCGGCGCTCGCGGTTACCATGGGCGCCCCGCGGTGTCCGAAGAGTTTTGGTCGCGCCGGGAGGTCCCTCTCCTCCACGATGCAGGGCGAGCGCACGAGCAGGGGCAGCAGGTAGAGCGTGAGCAGCGCGGCCAGGTACACGAGCACGATCGACACCTGCAGGGCTACGCACGCACGAGCACGCGTGAGAGCGCACGCGCGTAGCACACGCGTGTAGCACGCGCGTGACACGCACGTGGCATGTGCGATGCTCGCAAACGCAGGGGGGGCGCTCGTGGCGCGTGCGTGCGCTCCTCACCGAGTCGATCGGTGCGGGCGAACTGGCCCGCGACGAGCCACGCCATGAGGGTGAGTCCCACCACCGCGCCGATGTGCAGGAACGGCGCCGTCGACTGCACCGGGCACGCGCACCAGCAAACAAGGCCCGTTGCCCGAAACGTCGGCAACTCCTCCACACACGCTCATTCCGCCCGAACCCCCGGAGACAAATGCCGTTCTGCGTGATGCGAACCTCACCAACCGTCAGACATTCACCGCTCACAAGCCATCAGTCAACCCACCTGACTAATACCACTCTCACCAGTCATGGAGTCACCTGACCCTCACCATTCACCAACTCACCGCACCACCCACCTGTCGTCAACTCACGACTGAGCGAGGCTACCGCCGGTCGTGACGACGCAGCTGGGGGTGGGGGTCGTTACCTGGAACGAGTAGACGAAGGTGCTCCACTCGTCGCGCCACAGCTCGTACGCGGCGACGATCAGCGCGACGAGGAAGACGAGCGACGTGCAAACGCCGACCTGCAGGTGGGAGAACGGTGGAGAAGGGGGGGGGCGGTGAACGTCGCTCACCGCCTGGCCGCGTTCGCGGCACGCGCGCATAAGCAACGGAGTTTTACGATCGGTTTAAAAAAACAACAACAGCAGCGACCACGGGTTCACCAGAGTAACTGGCGTACGCGTGCCGCGCGCACGGTGGGGTGAGGTGAGGTGAGGTGGGTGACTTGACCTACGGCAGGCATGTCCAAAGTCCGGCCCGCGGGCCAATCACGGCCCGCGGGCAGATTTCATACGACCCGCAGCTTCGGTCTTATAACGTGTTATTTATGGCTCGCCAGCTCTGTCAGAATAAATACATCATTTAAGGTATTCTATACAGTTTGCTCAATGTTATCTGACTGAATGAAAGGCAGAATTGCGTTTTTAGAGTTGTTCCCATCTGCCTGAGCGGCTTATATTTGGTTACATTGTCATTTGAAAAATAAAGGTAATTGTGACAATGAAAATTGTTTCATCACAGTGTGTGTGTTTCCACGTAACTTTTGTGGTTGAAACAATGTTAAAATAAACTATTGGCCCCCGGGCATCTTCACTTTATCAAATGTGGCCCTCTTTACAAATAGTTTGGACACCCCTGTCCTACGGGAAGCCCGGCCAGCGTTTACGAGTCCGCCAAATTGCCCTCTAAAGCAAGAGGGCGGCTATCGCGGGGTGTGGCAGGCGAGTGGCGCGCGCGAGCGCCTGCGGGGGCTGCGCGTTTAGCGTCTACCTCTCCAGAGAAAGACGCGACGACCAGGATTGCCGGAGATCGCACGCACGCACGCTTGAGCGCGGTACGCACGTTTGGGCGACGGCAGGAAACCGATGTGGAACTTCTGCCGAGCGACCGCTAGAGGTCCCCGTGGCTCTGAGAGCGAACCTCTCGAGAGCTAAACACTTTTGCTATTTTACCCGGCATGGACCACAGAGCCACGTAGGTCTATTTCAGAAGCGACCAGGCCACAAATGACAGCTCAACGAAGTGGCTTATCGCGTGGAAAATTTACAGCAGCAGCCAAACACTATCAACGCATGGTGATGTCGATTCTAAATGTGGTGTGAAAAACGGGAGGACCCGGAGAAAAATCCACACCACCACGGGGAGGGAGAGAGACACGCAAACTCCAACAATACAGACGTCAGGGTCGGGATTGAATCCACGACCTCCTGCGTACCAGGCGAGGGAGTTAACATCTCATAACCGTGGCGCCCACGGTTGGGGGTTACGGTGGGGAATAGAGATGATGGTATTTTATTTTTTTTAAGTGCTGCAACCCCCCACCCAGCACCACCGACTACTGCGTAGACCAGAAGCCACTTCGAGGGGCCTCAGAAGTAGCTTTGCGACATCCGCTTTCGCGGGCCCTTCCCTAAACGTGACGCGGGAGATCTGAAGGGGTTCTTCATCACGTGACGCTACGAGCATCTGAACGTGCATCGAACTTGGGGGAAGAAAATAAATAAAAAGTAAATAATAAAAATACCCAAAAAAGATTTTTTTTTTACGGACCGGCGCGACCGCCCACTCACCTTGTGCGTCCAGTGCATGTACATCTGCAGGCCCACGGAGACGTGGCACAGCGCCAGCACCTGTCGGGCGGCGGGCAGAGAGAGGGAACGGAAGATCACGCTCAGGCATCGACGCGCGGCGAAACAACACGCTGGGGGTCGGGGGGGGGGGTGCGGCGAAGGGGGCGACGACGCAAAAAATAAGTGGCACTGGAACGAGCGGTGACGCCGGGGCACGAACGCAGGCAGGCGAGCACACGTGGACACTGTCGTGCACGCAAGTGAAACACGTGGGGGGCACGCAGGTGAAACACGTGGGGGGCACGCAGGTGAAACACGTGGGGGGCACGCAGGTGAAACACGTGGGGGGTACGCAGGTGAAACACGTGGGGGGCACGCAGGTGAAACACGTGGGGTGCACGCAGGTGAAACACGTGGGGGGCACGCAAACACAGACGAGCTCTGCCAGCGAAGCCGGACCGACACCGACAGCCGCCAGGTGCACTTTGAGGCTAGCACGTGAAGCGTCGGAGGCTCGCCGCCAGGAGATCACGGGACAGACCCAGGTGGTGCCATGGGATGACCGACTGAGATGACCGGCAGATGCACCAGCTGTGTCCCCCTACTGTGCCATATATAGCATCCCACACACACATGCGAACAAAGACCCCCCCCCCCCCCCGACCGTGTAGCCTTCACAGACTGTAGGGCCAAGTGCTGTTAGCGAGCACCTATGAAGGCACACGAATGGCACACGAGGGGGTGTGTGGCCAGCAACCACTCCCGGCCGCCTTTGTCTCCCCAGTGGCGACGTTTACACACCGCACCGGGCAATCATTTGAGGCCAAGTAGACCTAGGGCCCAGGACCGATTCAGATAATCGCCACCGGTGTTGGCCGTGACCGTGAATCTAACTCGGGTCGCCGGGTTCGTAGCGCAACGCGCCAAACCTCTACACTACCGCTGCCCTACAAGACAAAGAGTCTAAAAGCGAGCGCCTAATTAACGCCTGCACACACACACACGGCCCTCAATCAGTCATTAGTCTGGAATCAATACGACGAGAAGTCTAATAAAGCGCTCCAGCAAATTGACTGCGTTCATTAACGCAACGCAGGAGGCGCGGGGGCCCGTGCCGCTGATGAACAAGTCAGCAAGTCAACAAGTAGACAAGCAAACAATGCGGCGATCGTTGGCGAATAGGGAACACGCGGCGCCATTCACGGGGAGGGGGATTGCGTGCTGCTCGCGCCGATATAACAACAATCTAGCAACAATATAGCCACAATATACCAACGATCTAGCAACGATCTAGCAACGATCTAACAACGATCTAACAACAATCTAGGAACGATCTAACAACGATCTAGCAACGATATAACAACGATCTAACAACGATCTAGCAACGATATAACAACGATCTAACTTTATTTCCCAGAAGCGACCTGGCCACAAAACGAGCACGATTTATTCCGTGTGTTCTCTTGCGCTCAGACCAACGGGGCGTTGGAAAAAAAAATATATATCCGGTTCACCCTTCCTGGAAAGAAAACAGGAGTTGTGCTAAGATGTTCAAACGAGTTCGCATTAACCACACACAGACGTGCAAACAAACGTAGCTCTGATAATATAAGCATCGTCTTTGAAACTGAATGGCCTACACACAAGACAATGCATTCATTATCAGAGCATGTTTGTGTTTGCATGCTCACCACAAGCACCGCGTGCGGTCAATGCAGACTTGATTTCTTGCAAAAGGTACCCATTTGGTGTTTCAACATCTCAACACACCTCCTGTTTAAAACCTACTCTTATCATACCATTTGGTTTTTTCGGTAAAGTCACGTAGGTAAAAAAATCTAATCAAATAAATGATTTAGATTTTTTACCTACGTGACTTTACTTTGCAGTCACGAAAGCTTCAAGCCTACTCTTATCTTTCATGCTTTGAGACTGGCAAAAAAAGGGTCCCATGATAATTAATATAGAAAGGGTAAAATCTATTTGTATTTTTTCAAAGAAAAAAAAATCACACCCCCCACCACCACGATCATAAAAAATTAATCAAAGACATATCAACGTCAAGTGGTTTCGCGACGAACACCTGCAGACATGCACGCACGCGGCTATACACAAAGACAGCGCGTGGCGGTGCCGGTCGTTCTGCCAGCGAGCAACTCGTCGAGGTCACCATGACGCATGGAGGGGGCTGGGACGTGGCCAGAACCACACCCGGCCGCCTTTGTCTCCCCAGGGCCGATGTCTACACACCGCGTCGGGTGCTCATTTGAGGCCGAGTCGACCTGGCAGAGGCCCAGGACCGGTTCAGGTAATCGCCGATGTTGGCCATGAGCGGGAATCGAACTCGGGTCACCGGGTTTGTTGCGCTACGACTCCCTCAAGTAGATGACGACGAAAATCCCCCGTGTAGCCTTCACAGACTGTAGGGGCAAGTGCTGTTAGCGAGCACCTACGAAGGCCGGCACGGCACACGAGGGGGTGGGTGGCCAACACCACGCCCGGCCGCCTTCGTCTCCCCAGTGGCGATGTTTTTACACACCGCACCAGGTACTCATTTGTGGCTGAGTAGACCTAGAGGAGGCCCAGGACCGGTTCAGATCATCTCGACTGGTGTTGGCTGTGAGCGGGAATCGAACTCGGGTCGCCAGGTTCGTAGCGCAGCACACTGACCGCTTACACGCTACCGCTCCCCGCGTAGAAACGCGCGCGCACACGCACACACGTGACAATCGCAAAACCTCTCATACAACCTTCAAGGCTGCAGCAACAAACACTATTTGTGAAGACCCGTCCAGACACAAAGCCGACTAACTCTGCGTTCGAAAAATAACATCCCACACGGAAAGACCGTCGAGCAGCGGCAAACGAAATCATGAAACTGAAGATCGATATTCTCCGTGCTCACAAGTTCAAAATGTACACGTCTGCAGACGGTTCGTCAAGAGAGGCGACGACAAGCTGCCAAGGCGCGGCGCGGGGAACACCGTGCCGCCCGGGACGTTGTTTTCGACGGCGCGAACACAGGGAGCGCTCGTCCAGGCGGACCCGGCTTCAAGGCGATGAACTTCAAGAGCGACGCAGCAACAAAGCGGACAGAACAACTCCGTGGCGACGAGTCCACAGTGACGCGGTGGAACCGTCCGTCGTTCCAATCGCCGTGCCGGCAGACGGAATCGAAACCGGCGAGCTCCGGATCGCAAGCCCCACCGCGTGCTGCCAACCGTCACGTGACTGTTGGCGGCTCCCCACTTTCGCTCTTCCCCCACGACCTCATTCCGAACTTTGGTTTCAACACCGCGCGACCAAACGGACATCGGCGTCTACTGATAGGGTTTTTCCCCTTTTTTCTGGCAACAAAACTGACACCTTTTGCAAAGAATCATGCTTACATTAACCACAATACTTGCAGTCAAATGCAATGTCGTACAGCGCCCGTCGCGCTGTACGACGCCGTGAACGCAGGGGGAGCTCACCAGCAGCATGACGAGGTAAGTGAGGAGCGCGATGGCGATGACGAACATCGGCACAGACCAGCTGTACCAGTAGCCGAGCTTCGAGTAGAGAAACCTGGGCGGAACGACAGCAGCGCGCGCGCTCCATTGCCCCAGCTTTGTGCGAAGTGTCGATGAGCGGGCGTGCGTGCGTCTGTGCGTGCATGTCAATGTCTGCTCGTCAAAGAAGCATAAACCACCATCACGTGAACGGCGGTCATCCTCGCAGCGGCGCTTTTTGGCTGGCCATCGAACAAAAGACGGTCACCGCATCGCGCGTGTCCGTCTGGAACGCTCTTTCCTTCCGATATTAGGAAGCCACTGGAGCTGTGCACTTGTAAATCATCTAGATTGACAAACTCATTTCTTTAGAACAGATTTTTGTGTTTAGATTGTTGTCCGATTAGCATGGTTGGCTACGTACGGTGCAATAAAAAGTTAAGTATACATACATACAAAGACTCTGTCGGCGACCAACAGGAAACCGAATCACAAGCAATGCACACCTTTGCGTGCTGCTAAATCCAGGCCGGTACGGCGCATGAAGACGGGGTCGGGCCGGCCAATCCCAGCGGCAAAATTCCCAAATTCCAGGCGACGTATACAGGAGGTCGCGGGTTCCATCCCGACCCTGTCGCCTGTATATTAGGAGTTTGCACGTTCCCCCCATGGTCGCGTGGATTTTTCCCTCGGGTCCTCTGGGTTTTCCCTCCACATTTAGAATCAACGTGCATTTAGAGTATTTGTTTGCTATACATTTCCACGTGATAAGCCACTTTGTTGAGCTATCATTTGCGACGGGCACGTCGCTTCTAAGAAAGAGCTATATAGCTCAGTGGGCCTTACCTGGTAAAATAAAAAGTTTACGCTTTATAGAACTGTAAGCAAGTGGAGTCGATTTAGAAGCCTGCCACTTCAATCGCTGCCAAAGCTACAATGTTTACCGGCATGCAATAATGGATCATTGAACGAGCACGGGGTATTTAGGAAATGACGAGGTCATAAAAAACCACTATGCCAGCAATAGCTACGGATAACATTTTGCAAAGCACTTAACGGGCAAATAGCTATTACTTAACGGGCAATAGCTATTTATTTATTTACAAATTGGAATTGCAGTGCTTTCGTCATCTGATATATGTTTATGTTAGTATGAAAATAAAACACGGGAAAAAAGTTATACAGCTACAGCAAGCACGACAAAACGACCATTTGCGAAAACGGACGATATGATTATTATTATTTTTCTCTTCCATAAGAGGTTTCTTGGGTTAGATCGCGTAAATATAAACGTGTCGTTAAACCCACCTCCACGCGACACAGCCAATTAGTAAGGTTTGTCACGTAAACAATTAGTTACTAGTTCAGCACAACGGTTGTGTTCGAGTACCGTTACGTTTCGCCGGTAATCACAACAACCAGCCTCATCAGGCGACAGCCAGAATTGGTCGCGAAAGCCCACGCGTTACAACTGCCCTTTTTTATTTTTTTCTCATTACTCAGAATTTTCTCGTCTCACTTTTGGGCTCGACTTGCAATGTGATGATGGCGCTTTTGAGTGGCACGTTTGTGGCGCCACGCGTACGTCAACAAATATAAAACGCCGACTCGACTTATAAGCTGCCAAGGCGATGCCCTGGCAGCTGCTCGCAAACGACGCTCGTGGCGGCAAAGGCCTATCGGTACCCGGCCGGGTATGGGTACGGGTAGCCGTTTGCGACCCTGGTGCAGCCGGGTACGGGTAGGCCGTGAGTCACTGGTGAGTAACCGTTTGTCACTCATTTCGGGTAGGGTACGGGTATGGGTAGGGAACGGGTACCCGTATCCGGCCTGGTACAGGTACGGGTACCCATTTGCGACCCTGGTGCGGCCGGGTACGAATACGTGTAAGGAATCAAAACCCGTTTGCGACCTCTGGGGTACGTGCACGTGCGTTCCAGCGTTAGCAGGTTTGGGGGGTGTACCCCCGATTTACCCCACCCACACCCGACCTGCCGGTCACAGACGAACTGTGGCATATACCCGCTTATACCACTGAGGCGAGCTACAAGGCAATGTTTTTCAGAAGCGACCTGGCCACAAATGATAGCTCAACGAAGTGGCTTATCGCGTGGACGTTCATAGTAGTCAAGTACTCTTAAACGCACGCCGATTCTCATTGTGAAGGGAAAAATCGGAGGACACGGTTAAAAAAATCCACGCCATCATGTAGTCAACATCTCGCCACCATGATGGTGATGAGAGAGACACGCCAACTCCAAATACACTCCAGGCGTCAGGGGTCAATATCGAACCCACGACCTCCTGCGTACCAGGCGAGGCAGTTAACATCTCCTAGTCTCGGGCGGTGGGGTGGAACCGGCGACCTCTGGGTTGCATATCCACCGTGCTGACCGCTGCTCCAGGGGTGGTGGCCCGAGCCGCGGACATTTGCACGGTGCCAACGATCGTGGCGGCGAAACGTTGCAGACCCTACCGGCGTCGCGCAAGCGAGAGGCTTTTTTTTATTTTCCTGATGACGATCGCTTGCGTTGTGATCGAAACGTCGTAGTTTTCGTTCTTTTCTTTGAACCTATCTACGCGACTGCCGAAAGACCCAAAGAATATGAATTCCTGCAGTGACGAAAGCTTTAAGTCTTGATTTAAGCGAGAGGCTCACCACTCAAAGTCGTTGTAGTCGTTGCTGGCTTGGCACCAGAAGTAGAACCAGATGGCGGAGAGAGCGCAGGTCAGGAAGACGAGCAGGAACCACAGCCTCTCCCACTGCAAGACAAAAAAACAAAGAACCCACCCGTGTAGCCTTAACAGACCGCTGGGGCAAGGGCTGTTAAGCGAGCAGCACCTACGAAGGCCGGCACGGCACACGAGGGGAGTGGGTGGCCAGCACCACGCCCGGCCGCCTTTGTCGCCACGGTGGCGATGTTTACACATTGTTGTCTAGACATCGCATCAGTTATTAATTTCAGGCCGAGTCCACCTAGGGGAGACCCGCCAAAAGCAACTGCGCCACCGCTCCTGCAGTAATTTTAAGGCCGATCAGACTTAATCCACATTGCACGCACACGGAGAAAAAAACCCTAACACATAAGTTCATGCCTATTATACATTTTTCGTGAAATTACACAAATTGCTATTCGTCGCGAATTCCACACGGATTCTCCGCAGCATTTAAATGTTTTAATATCCGCTGCAGCGGCGGAAGGAGGGAGGGGGAGGGAGGGAGGAGCCCTCGGAAGCCACTGCGCGTGAACGCGGCACGGATTTGTGTTCGCTCCGTAATCGCAATTAGCGCCCCGGAGAATGTACGAGTGGTGCGGATTATAGCGCGCCGGCATCATCGTCGTCATTGTCACGGCGAGCGGCCATCGCTTCGGGATCGCTTCTCCCGTCACACGCGATCGCTCAACGGCACGGACGCTTTGAACGCGCGCCGACCTCGCGGTTCGCGGGCGCTGGGTTCGACTCCAGAATCGAGGTTGCTAGCATTGCAGGACATCTTCTACATCAGTCATTGCCGCCGTCGATCCAGCGGCTGGGAACCGATTTATTTGCCGGGACATCTTCTTTCTCACGATTGTCCAAACCTTGGCTTCAAAAACGTATTTCCGCGGATGATGACGCTGCTGTTGCTGCTGATGACGCTGCTGCTGATGATAATGATGACGCTGCTGCTGATGATAATGATGACGCTGCTGCTGATGATAATGATGACGCTGCTGCTGCTGATAATGATGACGCTGCTGCTGCTGATAATGATGACGCTGCTGCTGCTGATAATGATGACGCTGCTGCTGCTGATAATGATGACGCTGCTGCTGATGATGACGCTGCTGCTGCTGATGATGACGCTGCTGCTGCCGATGATGACGCTGCTGCTGATGATGGTGCCGGTGAACGAGCGACTTGACATAACTTCTAACGGTGCCTGAGGAGGGGCGAGGAACCGAAGCGATACGGAACAAATGCAGTTCGGGTCCTTGCTTATAAGTTGAACTCCTCCAAATGTTGGACCCCCCCCCCCCGCCCAGCGCTGGCAAGGAGCTCCGTGGCAGGCAGAGGAGGAGGAGGAGGAGGAGTCCATCCGGCGTTCGGCCCTCGGAAGCGAGCAAGGCCCCAGAACGGAACGAGACCCCCAAAGACGATGACCCGGGGGGAGGGGGAGGGGGGTTTGCTTGGCTTTGCTCAAGCGGCAACGCCGGCCGAACAGCGCCGCGTGGCTTCACTTGCAAACACGGATCCTCGTTGGTCGGCGACACCAAAGTCATTCGCCTCCCGTGGAGAGAGCGACAATGAAGCGTAGGAGAAAGCCGGTGGAGAGGCCGCTGATGGCTAACCATGCGTAGTGTGCGTGTGTCAACCGTGCGCAAACTGCCTGTATAACCAAGGCACGCCGTCACCATCCAAGCCATCAGTTTGGCCAGGTTGCAGCCAATTAGCTCGGGTTCATCATCCCATTCCCACTGGAAACGGGGGGGGGGGGGGGCGAGTCAATGACGTCGCCACGGCTAATCGCGCCGGTTGCCAATTTAGTCGCATGTTGTTTTGCAAAACACGATCAATCGCGTCGCTGTGACGACGGTGCTCTGTCGTGACTGACGACGACGACGTCTCCAAGTCGGCTTAGCGCAGCGCTAACAGCTCCGCTGCCGCGCGTGTGTGCGTGCGCGCGTGTGTGCACGTGCGTGCGACGTTTGCTTGCCCCCCCCTCCGCTGGCGCTCGCTCGCCCACACCGACCTTGGTGGAGTCGTCGTGCGAGCGCTGGTAGCGCTTCCACCGGCAGCCGTACAGGCCGGCGAGGCATGACAGGCAGAGCTGGGGCCGGTAGTACTGCAGCGGCTGGTGCTTGACCATGGCGGCTCCTGCGAGACAAGGGGATCCGGCACACGGGATCAGCGACAGTGGGATCAGCGACAGTGGGATCAGCGACAGTGGGATCAGCGACAGTGGGATCAGCGACAGTGGGATCAGCGACAGTGGGATCAGCGGAAGCGGCATCGTCCACGCTGATGGCATCGTCGGGATCGTCGAGATCGTCGTCAACGGCATCGGCCTCGTTAGTCGTCGTCGTCATCATCAGCGGTGGCACCGTCGTTTATTAACGGCATCGTCGGGGTTATAACGAACAGCGTCACGCGTGTTAACACCATCATCATCATGAAGAGCGGCATAATTATAAACGATGTCATCATCAAGACCATCAAGAACAGTCGTCGTCAGGATTGTCATTATCATCATCATTATTATCATCATTATGAACAGCATTGGCATCATTATCAAGGCCCGCGAAATCACTTGGTCTGGCCCTGCCAAGGCAACCGCAGGCGGGACTCGAAATTCAATAAATCTCGGAGCAAACCTGGAAAAGCAGTTGCGAGTAGCAGCAACATCAATACCAGCCAACATCACACGCCTCACCAAAGAGAAGCAGTTCCAGCCATCACATTAGGGGTGAGTTAATTAAATGTTTGACCAAATATAAACAGGCTAATTTTGAAGTTGATAATTTTGTATGGCCCGCGAATGATGTTATAAATATCCAAATGGCCCTTGGCAAAAAAAAGGTTCCCCACCCCTGATCTAGACTATCATTAACAGCAGCATCAACACGGGCATCAACATCGTCAATAACAGCATCGCAAGTTGATCCCAATCTGACTACAATAGCTGCCAACTGCCCTACCGGCGTCACGTCACGATATGTTGAAACCGTTCAGAACGTTCTCGCACAGCAGCGCAGCTCGTTGCATCAGAGAAAAGGGGCCCACAGAAGCGGACATCACAGAGCTTCCTCTGAGATCGCTTCACGGTGACCTCTGGCCCACACAGCAGAGGGGGCTGCACCAGAGGTCGCAATCGGGTACCCAATACCCGTACCCTACCCGATACCCGGCTACCCGTACCCAGCCGGGTACGGGTACCCGTTCGCGACCCTGGTGCGGCCGGGTACGGGTACGGGTAGGCCGTGAGTCACTGGTGAGTAACCGTTTGGCACTCATTTCGGGTAGGGTACGGGTACCGGTAGGGAACGGGTACCCGTACCCGGCCGTGTACAGGTACGGGTATCCGTTTGCGACCCTGGTGCGGCCGGGTACGGGTACGGGTAGGCCGTGAGTCACTGGTGAGTAACCGTTTGTCACTCATTTCGGGTAGGGTACGGGTACCGGTAGGGAACGGGTACCCGTACCCGGCCGGGTACAGGTACGGGTATCCGTTTGCGACCCTGGTGCGGCCGGGTACGGGTACGGGTAGGCCGTGAGTCACTGGTGAGTAACCGTTTGTCACTCATTTCGGGTAGGGTACGGGTACCGGTAGGGAACGGGTACCCGTACCCGGCCGGGTACAGGTACGGGTATCCGTTTGCGACCCTGGTGCGGCCGGGTACGGGTACGGGTAAGGAATCAAAACCCGTTTGCGACCTCTGGGCAGCACTTTCCCACCCACTCCGGCGTACGGGAGTGATGTCCGTCGCGCGACACTCACACCGACCGACGTCTGTAATTCTCAGAGTTGGAATTTGCCAAAAATGATCCGGATCAGAATATTTATTCATACTGGAGGAGGAATCCGATGAGCTATGAAGCTCTTTTTCACAGATGACCAGTAGGGACGGGTCAGAAGGTTACAACAACAGACAGTACCAACAACGCAATAGGAGTGCAAAGTATAGGAAAGGTAAACAAATCCTCTTAAAAATATACAAATAAAACTAAACTATTTTTATCTTACCAGATAAAGGCCACCGAGGTAATGACTTATTATTCATAACACAACCTGGCCACAAACGAAGCGGCTCATCACGTGGACATTTATAGCAGCAACAAGTATAACCCGTAAAAACAAAGTTTTTTACTATAAATCCTTTATATGCATGGCGGCTAGAGTCCTCTCGTCCTCTGGCTTGAGATGGCTGCCACCTATGGGTCAGATGATTGCATGGCAGCATTAAGCAATTGGTAATTAAATATAATATTTTTGTCCTATAAAGTGTAACATTTAGGAAAAAAAAATTTTCACGAACATTAATTGTCACGCACAACGCGTCTGTGTGGAAAATTTCAGCTCGATTGGATCACGGGAAGTGGGTTAAAAAACGACCGAAAGATTTGCACGGTCCTAAGCAAGCAAGAAAGTGAACTTAATATAAAGGATTTAAAAAAGAAAATCCTGAACGAGATAAAAATAATTAAGTTCAGAGGGAAATTTTTACGCGATGGGTTTTGTTGTTGTTGTTGTTTGTTGTTGTTGCAAAGTCACCGATGGCCCGGGTTGAGACCAACAATCCCCACTGCATTTGAGAGCCCTGACCCACGAAGCACTGGGCGGGGGGGGGGGGGGGTCATCTCTGGGCTCCGACCTCCCTGCCACCCTGCCCCCCTCTGCGGTCGTGTAATTTCTTGGGTGCGAGGGGAGGAAGCCGTCTGCCCAAGGGGTCGCTCAACCCTGGGATCAGTCAGGTGGGAGTGGGGGAGCGGGGGCTACAAAAACAATTGGTGGCGAGGAGATATTGACTACCTCGCCTGGTGTACAGGAGGTCGTGGGTTCGATCCCGACCCTGACGCCTGCTGCTGTATATTTGGAGCTTGCGTGCCGGTCTCTTCCCTCTGGTTGTGCGGATTCGTCTCCGGGTCCTCTGGGTTTTTCGCTCCACATTCAGAATCAACGCCACACGTTTAAGAGTATTTGGACGATATTAATTTTCCGCGTGTCGACGAGCCACTTGGTTGAGCTATCGTTGGCGATGGCCAGGGTCGCTTCCGAAAAAAAGAGCTACCCAGCCCTCAGTAGAGGCGAGGCCCTGCCGGATTGTTCCTCGACGCCGGAAATGTCACCGCCCATTCTGCAGAAATGTCAACTCTTTTCGGTATCGATTCGCCCTCCCTCTTGTTTTTAAATGATATCCGCTAACCTCTGCCGGGCTCAACGCACATGTGACTCGCCGCCGACTTGAGACGTTTATTATTTTCCCGACAAAGGGAGCGAGAATGTGCGACGGCACCAAAAAAGGCGCGGGTCATCGCGGTGTAAAAAATGTACAATCGTGTGGTGAACGTCAAAGTAGCGTTCATTTTCGTCACCGTTTAGACGTTGCTGGAACGAACACCATGATCATGGTCGTCATCGTCAATGATGTGACCATCATCAGACATCATTGCCATCGTGATCGTGATTACCATCACAGTCATCATCAGTGTTGTCGTCATTACCAGTCACATTAGTCACTCATTTGTCCGTTCGAACTTTTCGATGCGTGACCCCGCCATCTGAATTATTATTATTATTTGGCGGGGGTGGGAGTCGCGGTTCAATTGAGGGCAGAAAAAATAAACGACCATCTCGTGAAGATTGTTTCTCGTTTGTTCTCATCTCGTTTTTGTAAAATCTCATTCCACTTCAGCTGCCGACGTTTATAATTTGTGTAACATTCGCATCGGCCATTTGTGAACCGCACAGCGCGGCGCTCCACATGACAGTGAGAGAACGCCAGCGTTGGATTTTTTTTTTGCGGGAATTTTCCTTCAAGTGGCCTTACGGTAATTATCATTACTATTATCGCCCCTCCGATTAGCACGTTTGGCTATGTACCAGAGGTGGGACAAAGTCATTGTTATGCAAGTCCAAGTCGAGTCTGAAGTCATCAAATTCATGACTCGAGTCTGACTCGAGTCCAAGTCACATGACTCGAGTCCACACCTTAGAGGTGGGACAAAGTCATTGTTATGCAAGTCCAAGTCGAGTCTGAAGTCATCAAATTCATGACTCGAGTCTGACTCGAGTCCAAGTCACATGACTCGAGTCCACACCTCAGAGGTGGGACAAAGTCATTGTTATGCAAGTCCAAGTCGAGTCTGAAGTCATCAAATTCATGACTCGAGTCTGACTCGAGTCCAAGTCACATGACTCGAGTCCACACCTCAGAGGTGGGACAAAGTCATTGTTATGCAAGTCCAAGTCGAGTCTGAAGTCATCAAATTCATGACTCGAGTCTGACTCGAGTCCAAGTCACATGACTCGAGTCCACACCTCAGAGGTGGGACAAAGTCATTGTTATGCAAGTCCAAGTCGAGTCTGAAGTCATCAAATTCATGACTCGAGTCTGACTCGAGTCCAAGTCACATGACTCGAGTCCACACCTCAGAGGTGGGACAAAGTCATTGTTATGCAAGTCCAAGTCGAGTCTGAAGTCATCAAATTCATGACTCGAGTCTGACTCGAGTCCAAGTCACATGACTCGAGTCCACACCTCTGCTATGTACGGCGCGAAAGTAGTTCGAACAGTAGCCGTCACGCTTACGTAAACACTCTGCCTAATGAGATGGTCAGAAAGGGGGCCGCAGAAGAGGATATCACAGAACTGCCTCTGAAAACTCAAAGCGAACTCTTATCCACAGCAAGGGGCAAGACTTTCCTGCCCGCTCTGCTTCATGAGAGTCATATTCATCGCTACGACAATCAATACGATTTTTTTTCTCCTCATATTTTCAGACCTGGATTTAAGCCCAAATTAAGTGTACAACCCAGTTTAATCGTTTTCTTGTTGTTGTTGTTGTCGCAGTTATAGCCAGCTGTATTGAGACCACCGCTCGCTACACTTTCATCACGGGCGGCTCGGACACTGGTCTCTCGGTGGCGTGCAACTCGTCGTTCGGACCTCCGAGGCCACTCGACTCCACATTCTCGGCCGGTCGGTTCACCGAAATAAAAAGGATCGACCTTTCTCCCGGGGGACTAAAACGGGAGCAGAAAAACAAGCAAATTCTTGGCCGCTCAATTCGGATCGCACGCCCACGCACACACACGCCTCGGGTGGAGACGTTCGCTGGGTAAATGAGCGCGAGAATAAAAAAGACGGCACGTGGACGACGCACCGCCAACGGCGCCAATCGACACCAGCTGGTTGAGAAAGTAGTCGCCGCCCGCTCTGAGCCGCGGTGGCTAGGAGACGTTAACTACCTCGCCTGGTGTACAGGAGGTCGTGGGTTCGATCCCGACCCTGACGATGCCTGCTGTATATCTGGAGTTTGCGTCTCTCTCTCTCATCACCATCACGGTGGCTAGGAGATGTTAACTATCACGCCTGGTGTACAGGAGGTCGTGGGTTCGATCCCGACCCGGACGCCTGCTGTGTATTTGAAGTTTGCGCGCCGGTCTCTCCTCGTCGTCGTGTGGATTTTTCTCTGGGTCCTCCAGGTCTTTCCCTCCACATTGAGAGACTCAATGTCACGCGTCGAAAGAGTGTTTGGCCACCGTACATTTCCGCACGGTGATGAGTCACTTCGTTGAGCTATTGTTTGTGAAAGCCAGATCGCTTCTGAAAAAGAGCTACAAAGCTCGGTGGGCCTGAACCTGGTAAAAATAAAAAATAGTTTCATAGGTTTAGCTTTCGGCCGAGGACCGACACGCAACAAAACTCCTGCCGATGTGCCGGGCGCGTCACCCGAGGTAGCGTCGCCTCGCCAGCATAAAAAAAGACACGGCGGCAAGACACGGCGGCAAGACCCGGCAAGCCAACGCGTATCCCCCGGGGGTCACGGGAACCCGGCATGCCGGCTGCAAGCGAACGCAGCGAAGAGGAGGGGGAAAGGGTGAGGGAGGGAGAGGGTTAAATAATGTAACTGACGGCAGGAACGAAGGAGCCAGGATGAGATTTGATTGCCCGAGAGGGGAGGCCGTTGTCGAGGCTCAGACAGAGATTATATTCCGGTGCAAAACAAATTAGGCGGTGCTTGTGATGTTGTGTAAACCTGTCTGGCGAGATCTAGCCCGCACCAACTGTGTGCACTTGAACACAGTGGTCAATAGAAACCTGGGTACAGTATTTTAATAATGCATTGCTTTGAAAAATCACACACGACCCGGTATCATTTACAACAAGCAGCGCACCCTGGGCTTGACTCATCGGTTCACAGCAGCTAAACTTTCAGAAGGGACGACAACGGGAACATTTAAATCGTGCCGTTGTTCGGGGAAAAATTGAGGGAAGCGGTAAGAGAGGAAGACCTAAGAGATTGGTGCGAGAAAGATGTGGCACCACTCGACCAGATTTGGCACACGGCAGAGGAAAGTGGGCTTCAAATTTCGAAATGTGCGGTGGGCACCTACGAAGCGAACCGCCCATGGATCGTGATGACGATGACGAAACTTTTAGCCCCGAACGATGGAACCAAGAGCCTTTTGGAACGTCGACATTCGGAGCAATTCGCAGAAAATGCACTCAAACAGACAAGCGACAGCGGGGCAAACTGGCTCTCGGTGCCAGGAGCACCGTCGATGACGGCCAAACGATCGAGATTGGTTCTTGCGGCGCCCGAGGGGCCGGGCGGTGGAGGGTGCATCTTATCGCTTGGAGTAAAGGACTCGCTCGCTCACTCCTACCCACCTCCACAAAGACGAAGATCCCCCCCCCCCCCCCCCCCGCCTGTAATAGACTGTCGGGGAAAGTGCTGTTAAGGGAGCACCCATGAAGGCGGGCACGGCGGTCACACGAGGGGGTGGGTCTCCAACACGACGCCCGGCCGCCTACGTCTCCCCAGCGGCGATGTTAATACCAGCTATTCATTTGAGGCTGAGTCGACCTAGGCGAGGCCCGGGACCGGGTTCAGATCGTCGTCGCCGGCGTTGGCCGCGAGCGGGAGTCGAACTCGGGTCGCCGGGTTTCGAGGCGCAGAGCGCAAACCACTACGCCGCCGCTCCCCCACGAACCTCCACGCACCAGCCAGGCAGCTCGCGAACATCAAAGAAAATGGCAACACACACGTGGCCGGTGAGAGTGCCTCCGCCCCGTGGACGGGAGATAAGGTGGTACGGGGCGCTGCGAAGCCCTTTCATCCCACCGCCCCCCACCAACCCCCCCCCCTCACTGTGATGCACGCCACGTTCCGAGGCTCCGTGTCGTGTCCGCACGTTAACCCTTTTCCCGTCCCGAGACGTCCGTGCAGTCGCAGGGAGGGGTGTCCCGTTCACGACTGAGTCTCGGAACCCGCGAGCGGCTCGGCGTTGTTTACAAAGACGTCGAGCTCACCGCAGAGAACCGTAGCGACACGACCGCCGCGCTCTACGACAGCTGGCGCCAAACTGTGCCGCATGCCCTCCGGAGTGGCCATTTCAATTCCGATTCTAATCGTGTGTATATGCGTCAATCTTGATTTTAAGCTTTTGTGACTGTAGGAATCCATACTCTTTGGTTCTTCACGTAGGTAGAAAAAAAACTGCCTACTTCAGCAGTTTTTTTTTGCTGTGGTTGTCCCACCTGATGACGATTGCTTGCGTTGCGATCGAAACGTCGGGATCTATTATTGTTCTACCTACGTGACTTTACGGAGAGAACCACAGAGACGAGATAGTTGTTAATCGGATTTCCACCCAGAACATCAGCAGTGCTGGCTGAGCGCTCTGACACTTTCAGCTACCAGGCCACACGTAAAAAAAACTAAACAGGACAAAGTTACGATGATACTAAAAGTCAAGTTTACAATCTCGTAACTCACCGCCATATAAAACACACAAACACACACAGGTAACCCTTCTCATGTTACAAAGGTCACGTAATGAAAATTGGGAAACTTCATTATCATATTAAGAAACACATATGAAGGGGGGGGGGGTGTAATTTTTAAGGTAATTATATTTTGAAATAAGTTTAACACGTAGGCTTTCGCGGTAAATATCATTCATAATACAGTTTTTTTTGGGGTTAGATCGCGTACATATATAGATAGTAAATGTTGTGGCTTTGCTCTCCAACACACCGGTGTGCTGTACTTGGGGGTTATTTGACCCTACTTGACCAAAGTCGGGGATGCGTAGACGTGGCAGCATAGGAGTACAACAATTAAAATCACCGCACTGCTTCGCTCCGAGTAACAACACCCCCCCCCCCGCGCGCACACCCCCCGTGGTCTATAACACCTGGTATGCATGCACGCATGCATGCTCACCACCTAAGCACTCTTCCAAGGCTCAAACAGCCTGCTTAGCTTATGAGATGTGACACGGTCGGGCACATTCCAATCGTAGCTCTCTTAACCACCTCAAGCGCGCCGCGTGGAAGGCGTCTGCTCGAATAGCACAGTTGGTGGTCACGTGCGATGCATGTGTGTGTGTGTACCTGTGGTGAACGTCTTCTTTCACACCGTACACAGATAACCGTGCTAAATCGGTGGTGCGAAAGAAGTTCAACGTACATACACGCTCCATAATAAAGGTTTTTTGGATTAGATCGCGTACGTATAAATGTGTCGTAACCCTCCAACAACCGACACAGCCAGTAAGGTTTGTCGTGTAAACAATATAAAGACTATTGAAATTGTAAATGTTGTGGATTTACTCTCCAACACACCGGTGGGCTGAAGCAGTAACTAAATTGGCGCGTTGTTTACGTGACAAACCTTACTGGTTGCGTCGGGCGGTGGAGGGTTACGACACATTCTCATACTTACCCGATCTAACCCAAAAACCTTCGTTATGAATAATTTTGGCCGCGAAAGCCTACGTGTTAAACGTACACACACGCTACGCACGGTGCGAAAGAAGGCCTACAAACATGCGTACGTACGGTCGTGGAGCGGTGAATACGCGGTCCGACTTCGCGTCTCCGAGGCCAACTTTCCAGTCCTCATTCCTCACGGGTCGTAACAAAAATAAAAATTCCGCTCGCGAGTCTCCACAACAGTTCTCATCGCCGTGACCCCGCCCGGTGCCGCGTTCCGCTGCGTCGTTGAGCGAGCAAGGGGCGTTCCGATGATGTTCGCGCAAAGACTGCGAGCGAGCCCATCGTGTGTGCAAGTTGAGCTGCTTTCGCAGCGCACGTAGCCAACCGTGCTAATCGCAGGTGCGGGGGAAGGACAACACAACTAAACACAAAAAGCCGTTTACGCTCCTTGACGAGACCAGCGATTGTATTGCTGTTCGCTTGTTGCCAGCGCACAGGTTTGTCCGTGTGTGCGTGTCAGTCGACCCGTGGCACCTGGGTCTGCCCCGTGACCCCCTGCCAGCGGGCGTTCGACACTTCACGTGGCCTCAAGGTGCACATGGCCTGGCACAAGCGTCGTGGTGACGTCACCGCCACTTAGTGGCGAATGGCGGGTTGTTGTTGTTGTTGTGTGCGTGTGTGTAAATGAGTGCGGCCTCCCAACGTATTCGTTCGGTGGGGGGGGGTTCTTCTCAGGGGTGACTTCAGGAGCAGGAGCGCTTCGGCCGTCTCCCACGGACACGGAGCGCGCGGCACGACGGCGCGCGAGTTTGGCGTGGAACGTTTCCAATAAACGTGGTGGGAGCCGTCAAGGCGCGGCCAATTTAGCCAGCGATGGATACGGCGCAGTTTGAAATGCAATAACGAGTGATTTTAGATTTTTTTTTTTCATTTTAATAACCAGCTAGTGCCGGGGATATTTTAAGCTCGGCTTATTAAAAGAAATGTTCTACCTGTTGCAAAAAAAAATTAACAAGCAAAAAAAAAAATCGATGGCCAAAATGAATTAACTTGAGGCAGAAGATTAAAATTGATTAACGTGGCATTGATCCGCGCATTCGTTCATGTGGGGGGAGTGGTGGCGCAGTGGTTGGCGAACAGTGCTACGAAACCCGTGACCCGAATTTGATTTCCCGGGCCACAACTGACACCGGTGACAAGTGATGTCTGAAACTTTCCTGGGCCTCGCCTAGATTAACTCGGCCTTAAGTGACTCCCCGCTGTGCTGCGTAAGAACACGAACAGCGGGGAGCCAAAGGCGTTGGTTGCTCGCCACACTGGTTAGTGCCTCCCTCCATCTTCCTCTCTCTCCCCTCTCTACTCCAAAGACAAAAATCCCCCATATAGCATTAACAGAATTATGGGGCAAGTGCTGTTCGCGAGTAGCAACTATGAAGGCCGGTACTGTGACACACGAGGGGTTGGGTGGCCAGCACCACGCCCGGCCGCCTTTGTCACCCTAGTGGCGATGTTTACACACCGCACCAGGTGCTCATTTAAGGCCGAGTCGACCTCGGGGAAGTCAACATGCGCACACACATTTAACTGCACACACACACACACAGCGTGATACACACTCACACACAGTTATTGACACACTTGGTGGATTGCATTCACAATCACGTGCCATACACACAACAACGACCCGTGGCCCAACATGGCATCGGTCACGCACAGCAGGGTCAACCGCAGTTGCGTTTGCACGTTTTAGGAACACAAATGCCAAAATAACGCAGGTTGCTTTAATGCAAAGATAACACCAAGACAATATTACACAGGGCAGATCATTTGGTGGTGGTGCTGCTGCTGCTGCGTTTCCCAGTGGTGCACAAGCAACAATGGTCAAAACACCGTGCCTTTAAGAGGGAAAAAACCAAACGCATTATGAGCCAACGTTTTGGGCAATGGACCTTCTTCACAGCACGTACATCCATCGGCACACTCCAGGGGAGGCAGTGCTACTTGGTTGTGGACGCGACGTTACTCAATGGTCGCGATAACCGTAATTGCAATCAGCGGTCGCATTTGTTGACGCCGGAAAGCTGCGAGCGTCACGCGCTGCCTTGCCAAATCAGCGGTAACCAACTCCAGCCGTCGCACTGCCGCTTACGACAATCGCCGACGTCAGCGCGAGTTTTTGGATTTCGCGCGCCGGAGAGGCCTGGCGGCGCACCTCCGATTAGCGCGGCTGGCTGCGTACGGTGCGAAAGAAGTTCAACGGACGCGGACACGTTGCCGACGCGCGCTCGCTCGCTCGTTCGCGACACCGTCACGATTTTTCACGCAACGAACTGCTAAGCGCTCGCGACAAAATAGGTCACCCTCGCTCCTCCCCCACCGCAGTAGGCGCAGAGCCGAACCGAGCCCGGCGTCGCGTCCCTCTCGCTCGCTCGTTACCCACCCAGACGCACAGCGACGGCACTCTGCGCGAGAAGGTTGCAACAAATATTAATTGGCCGTTTAAAATAAAGAAAAGCCATACAGCACGGCTGAAAGGTTCGTTATAGGAGAATGAAAAGAATTGCTAATTCTGGCCCGGGGTTTCTGCTCGACGGCAAACACCCCCCCCCCCTCCTCCGCATCGTTCGCTCGCTCCTCTGCCGCCTCCGCCGCCGCAGCGAACTGTAAACTCCTTCGTGTTATGTAACCACGCAATTACGTGCCTGCGCCAGCCAGCCTCGGTATGGTTTGGGCGGTCGGGCGGAGGGAGGATGGGTGGGCCTCGCTCACCACCAAAACTCGGGTTTTCACGGTCAGACTCCAGGGTAAGGTGGGAAATGTTTCCGACGCAGTGCGGTAATCGCATGCCCTCCGCCGGACGGCGTGGAGGTCACGAGGTCGAGAACGTGCGCGGGGGGGGGGGGCAAAGCGATGCGAGGCAGTACAGCAAGGAGGTTACGCATTAAGTTCGCGTGCACTTCACATGGATGCTTGGGTATTTTCTAGACGCCACAGTTTCCTCCGATGCGCGTATAACAAAAAGGTAATTGGACAAAAAAGCTCTTGAAGACAATGATTAAAAAAATATGTACATTTTTATTAGAATTAATTAATAATGTGACGTAACAATGTAATTTATTTACCCAGAAAAGTGTCACCGAGTCTCAAGACTCTTTTGCCAGGAGGGTCCTGCATTGGGATGTGTGGCCGGTTCCACTGATGAGTGCTACTCGGGCAAAGCCTGGCCACGACGCGGCAGCTGCACCAAAATACGTTCGCGAAAATCACCTGCAGGGGAATTCACCCAAAACATTCGCCAACTCACGATGTCTCCCATGGAAAATCAGCTACGAGCTCTCGGGGTGCCACGGTGGCGAGATGTAAACTACCTCGCCTGGTATATAGGAGGTCAAGCGTTCGATCCCGACCCCAACTCCTGTGTATTTTGGGTTTGCGCATCTCTCTCCCCGGGGTCCCTCGGCTTTTCCCCTCCACATTTACAATCGACGTCCACGCGTTTTAGAGCATTTGGCTGCTTTCAATGCCCACGTGATAAGCCACTTCGTTGAGCGATCATTAGCGACAGCCAGGTCCGCTTCTGAAAGCTCTCGCTCAGTGGGCCTCACCTCAAGAAATAATTTTAAAAAAAGTTTAGAAGCTTCATTCAAACTCGCCGTAAACCCAAACGGCTGTTGGCGACAAGCACGCGGTCCACGACGCCAATCGCCGGCGCTAGCGTCCAGTTTCTCCCAAGCTGTGCGCCGTCGCTCGCAGACCTCGCCCCGGCCGATCGGGCTCACTTTGCCGAGCCGCGGACGGCGGTGCACCGTGGCGTCGAAGGCCGCCCCCCCCCAACCCATCGCGCCGCTCTACCGCAGCCACCGCTGGGCGCACAACCGCTCCGTGTTGCTGCCGTCCTGGCGGCTCCCTTGATCGCGACTGTCGCCGCGCGGCGTAATAATTTCCCCCCCCCCCCCTCCGTTGCTTAATCACGCCACAAGGTTGCCGTAATCGGCACCGCGGCCTTTGTACCCCCACCCCCGCACCTCCCCTGCTCGCTTGTGACGCGAGCCGGTGGGAGGGGGGCGGCCCGACAAGAGGGCGTCGTTGTCCCCCCCCCCCCCCCCCCCGTGTGAGAATTTATTTAATGATAAAATAATAATGGTCACAATTGTAAAATTCCCGCGAGCCCAAACAAAAGGGCAGGATGTGAATGAATTGCCGGATTAAAATGGGACCGTGGGCAGCGCATTCGGGGAGGCTCTTGTATGCCCCAGCGGCTGGCGCGCTCAACCGTTGCACCACTTGGCACAAAATCAAGGATTCAGCTCCCATAGCGGCCGCAAGCTGGCCACGTAGCTCTGCGTGGCGGAGTTCTGAGTACCATCCACTTGGACCAAGCTGGCCACGTAGCTCTGCGTGGCGGAGTTCTGAGTACCATCCACATGGACCAAGCTGGCCACGCAGCTCTGTGTGGCAGAGTTCTGAGTACCATCCACTTGGACCAAGGTGGCCACGTAGCTCTGTGTGGCAGAGTTCTGAATGCCATCCACTTGGACCAAGCTGGCCACGTAGCTCTGTGTGGCAGAGTTCTGAGTGCCATCCACTTGGACCAAGCTGGCCACGTAGCTCTGCGTGGCGGAGTTCTGAGTGCCATCCACTTGGACCAAGCTGGCCACGTAGCTCTGCGTGGCGGAGTTCTGAGTACCATCCACTTGGACCAAGCTGGCCACGTAGCTTTGTGTGGCGGAGTTCTGAGTGCCATCCACTTGGACCAAGCTGGCCACGTAGCTCTGCGTGGCGGAGTTCTGAGTGCCATCCACTTGGACCAAGCTGGCCACGTAGCTGTGTGGCGGAGTTCTGAGTACCATCCACTTGGACCAAGCTGGCCACGTAGCTGTGTGGCGGAGTTCTGAGTACCATCCACTTGGACCAAGCTGGCCACGTAGCTGTGTGGCAGAGGTCTGAGTGCCATCCACTTGGACCAAGCTGGCCACGCAGCTCTGCGTGGCGGAGTTCTGAGTGCCATCCACTTGGACCAAGCTGGCCACGTAGCTGTGTGGCGGAGTTCTGAGTACCATCCACTTGGACCAAGCTGGCCACGTAGCTGTGTGGCGGAGTTCTGAGTACCATCCACTTGGACCAAGCTGGCCACACAGCTCTGTGGCGGAGTTCTGAGTACCATCCACTTGGACCAAGGTAGCCACGCCCCTCTGCGTGGCGGAGCTCCGATCCACTCACCAAACAAACGAAAGAATCGGATCGTCAAACAAAGGAAGTCGGTCAACCGCAGTCGCTCCTGAAAAAGCAAATTTAAAAACGTGAAGAATTTCCGTGCCACAATTATGACGATGGGGAAGAGGGAAAACGGTGGCGCAGTGATCGGCACGCCGCACAGCGAACCCGATGAACGTGCGTTTGATTTCCCGGTTCGGACGAACGTCGACGATTTAGACTAGAGGAAAACGCACGAGTACAAATATTATCGCAAATTCATTATCTCGTAAAAGAAGATACAAATGTATTCATTCGCTCGTTGATGTGTGGGAGGGAATAAGGCGTGGTCAAACGACCACGATAACCGACTCTTAATCCAGAAATGCACTGTGACAACATGATATAAATATAAACACTTTATCATCATTTTTGAAAATCCTTCACGACCACAATTATTATTATGATTATTATTGGCTATAAGTGGCCAGATGGCTCACTCGGGGGGGTCGGGGGGGGAGGGAGGGAGAGTATTTCCAAGGTAATTCCCAGACACGCTGCCCCGGCCTCAACGTGCACGGCGCCCTCTGGGTGGACACGCGGCTTAGCCTCTCAAGATTAATCCCCTGGCATCGAGGCTGCCGGTCGCTTATGAACCTAATCCGTCACGTGGACCTGGGGGTGTGCGCGTTGCCCATTTACACGCGCGCTTGCTTCACGACCGCGCCTGCAATGCTGGGAGTCAAAAAAATAAACTGTAAATGGTCTCAGTGTTCTCGTAATGTATCCACGGCCGCACTCACGCCCTGCGGTCTGGCAGGTCGCTCCCCCCTCCCCCGCTGCCCCCCCCCCACACTGCCCCCCCCCCCCCAAAATCATTATTTTTAATAAACCCCGTTGGGAAGCTGGGCAGCCACTGGTCCAGCCTCGTCGGGAGCAGTGGGCAGCAGAAGCTTAAAAAATACCACAACGTGGTCAAAAAACTTTCAGCTGCGTCGTCACCACAAATAATTAATTAATCCTCCCCCTACCACCAGCCGTCCCCCCCCCCCCCCCCCAACTGCCGCCCCCCCCATCGCATCCCCTCCACCGCCCTCCATGGGAAGAACAGAGTGTCCAAGTTTGTGCCGCCAATTGGAATCACGTGCCCTGCCTGATGCAGCACTTCTCACAGGATTAAACATTATCGTCAGCAGGGATTGATCCACTGCTGGATGAAGACCTCCCCTCCTGCCTCTCCCCCCACTGAAATCCATCGCGGTCGCGCGACGCTCCGGTACGTCGTGCGAACTTGGCCTCGCCGCTCCACCTCCACGGCGGACGCCGCTTTTCGGGAGCATTCACCCTCCTCCTCCTTTCGCTGCCGTTCCGTACCCCCCCCCCCCCCTTGCCGGCGACTCTTCTCGTCAGTTGCTGCGATGTCTCCATCTGGCCGCGTGTCCTCTGCGTGCCCCCCCCCCACCAGACACGCCTCGCGGGCGTTGTCGGATCGCAACCTGCGCGTCGCTACGGAAGGTGGGGGAAGCGAAACGTCGGACACCGCGCCAAACTGAAACGTTCCCGCCGAAGCTCGTGCCGCGCCGGAGAGGCAGATAGAGCGCGGTGGCGGCGACGGCGCAGGAAGCTGGTGCCCGTGCCGCTGCTTTGGTGGCTGGGCCTAAGCGGTGGGCGTGCGTTAGCGGCCGTTAGCTGGCGGCACTGTGCAACGAACCCGGCCATCCGGGTTCGATTCCCGCTCACGACCAACGACCAACGACAGCGTGGAATGTTACGTAACGGTTCACCACCCCCCTCCCCCCCACGTTTTTTTTGTTATTGGATTGTTGAGAAATGTCGCCATGCTGGGGAGCAGGAGATAAGAGGAGCTTAGTAAGGAGAGTTTGTTGTTATATTTGCAGTTGGTGAAAAACGCTGTTGAGGATTTCATGCCATTTAGAAGTCACACACAGCAGTGGTGATGACGATGATGATGGGAATGATGATGATGATATCATAATGAGGATTGGTGCTGGTGAGAGAGTAGTAGTGACAATGATCATGATGGTTGTAATAGTGATGATGATGATGATGATATTGATGACGATCACGATAGTAGTGCTAGTGGTGGTGATGATGATGAAGATGATAATGATGACAATGACAGCAGTGGTGAGGATGATGATAATAACGGGGGTGGCGATGATAATGATAGCGGTGCCGACGATTAAAATTATGGTGGTTGTAGAGGTGGCGGCGGCGTCGGTGGTAATAATGATGATGTTGGTAACGATAAGAAAGCGATGATCACGTGGCATACTTGGGCGCGTTACATAAGAACGTCCAGCCACCTTTCAAAAATACAAAGCGTCGCAGTTTTCGCCGACCGTTAAAAATAAATATATAAACCACGCCCGGACGTCCGTCGATTTTTTTGTTTCTTTCGCCCGGATCATTTTCTGCCGAGCCGCCGGTCAGCCGGACTCCGCCTGCGTCAGCGCTAACGTGACCACGGACATTGCCGGCGCCACGCGCGCTTGCCGGATAAACAAACACGACGATTGTTCGCCTCGCGCTAATCGGATCGGTTCACTCGCCCCCCCCCCCCCCCCCCATGTGCAGCCTCGGCATTGCTAAAAATAAAAAGCTGACGCGGGGGGGGGGGCGCTGCAGCCACTGGCTTTGGCCGCCTTCCCAGCAACAAAAAGCGGGGAAACGGGCTCAAAATGCACCACAAAATCGCTGAATATGTCCCCACTCACGCCGACCGGCCGGCGTTGTCGCTTCGATAAACCGGGGGCCCGCAAGCGCAGACCGACGCCCTGTGGCCTGGCCGCGATCGCCGCTATGACAAGGGGGCCCCCCCCCCCCCTCCCAGTCTACGCAACGAAACAGCCGCCACTGTCGCCGTCATGATAATGCCCCCCCCCCACCCGCCACTCCCGCTGCAACGTAGCGACTTGGGAGGAGGGGGTCGGTGGATCGTGCAGAGATGCAGCCCTTCGCTGTTGCGTGGAAGCTGCCCGCCGGCCCCAGTCTACGCGAACAAACATCCACCGCCGTGATGACAGCGCACCGCGGCTGCAATGCAGCGGACTTTGAGGAGGGAGTTGGTGGCTCGTGCAGAGACGCGGCCGTTGCGCGCGTGAAGACGCGACACGCTCAGGGCAACGCGGCCGTGCCCGCAGGAGGACCCGTAGCGCAGCAAGTGGGGGGTAGCGACAGGCCGAATCCCCCGCGTGGACAAGGAGTGGAACCCCACGCTCTCCTCTTCGAAGGCGTGGGGTTTCTCCAATCACAGGAGGGCGTCTATGCCGTGCCCTAGGCGGCAAACTATAGCCATACACGGCAAAAAAATAATAAACTTTTCCCAATCGCGCAAACAGGCGACACCCTCCTGAAAAGAAACCTCGAGACTCAATGAAGGCTTCTCCGGTAATATAAAGAGTTGCAACTGGTTTTAGAAAATCAAGCTAAAAAAATTAACCCGTAAAAACTAAGTTTTTCACTATAAATCCTTTATATGCGTGGCATCGGGGCGGCTAGAGTCCTCTCGTCCTCTGGCTTGAGATGGCTGCCACCTATGGGTCAGATGATTGTGTGCCAGCATTAACCAATTGGTAAATAAATATTTTTTAAAAATTCCCTAAACAGTGTAAAATTTTGGAAAATTTTTTCACGAAAATGCATTGTCACGCACAACGAGTCTGTGTGCAAAATGTCAGCTCGATTGGATCACGGGAAGTGGGTTAAAAAACGACCGAAAGATTTGCACGGTCCTAAGCAAGCAAGCAAGTGAACTTAATATAAAGGATTTAAAAAGGAAAACTGATGGCCATTCGAGGGCAAGCACTGTAATTATCCAACGGGAGAGTTTGGAATAGGATGTGGCAAGGTGTTTGCAAGATGTACTCAGCAAGAAGTGGTGGCGATGGGTTTGTGTATGTATGTACGTTGGACCTCTTTCGCACCGTACGTAGCCAACCGCGCTAAATCGGGGTGTGCCAGGGAAGGACAACAAACTCAACACAAAACGCAGTTGTAACTAAATGAGTTTCCAATCTAGATGGGCGAAAAGTGAATAGCTCCAGCGGCTTCCTAACGTCGGAAGGAAGAGCGCTCCAGACGGCCTCAGAAGCGCAATGTGAAAGCGCCGCGCGATGATGCGGTGACTGCCGCCTCTGTTCGATGGCTCAGCAGCCAAAAGCCGCTGCCGCTGCTGCTGCTGCTGCCGCTGCTGCTGCTGCGAGGATGAGCAGAGTTCGCGCGATGGTTGACGCTCGTGTGCAGGCTGGAGGAGGGGGCTAGGCCAAGTTACTCGGAGGTTCTGAGTAGAACGTGGGGGTACGAGGACAAGCCAGTTGCAACCGGAGGAAGAGAGCGACGCACGTGCAGGTGACAGGAGGAGGGGGGTGGCAGCTTACCGTGACCGGCACGGGAGTGACGGTGAGAGCACCACCAGCGTGGTCCCACATCGAGGATGCACGTACGCAGAACTTCCCGATCGCAACGTACGTAGGATGACCGTGCTATTCGGACGTGCGGGGCAAGGAGAACAAACTAACACGCAATTTAATTTTTACCTACGTGACTTTACCGAAAAAACCTAAGAGTACGCAAAAAGCAGTTCTAAAGAAATGAATTTTGCCATCGAGATTTAACAGTGCATAGCTCAAAGAAGTGGCTTATAATGGGGAAACGTATCGCAGCTGAATACTCTAAACGCGTGTTTCTAAATGTGGAGGGAAAAGCCGGAGGACGCGGAGAAAAATCCACGCGACCACGGGGGGGGGGGGGGGGGGGGGGGGGGGGGGGGAGGAGAGACACGCAAACTCCAAATATTACCAGCAGGCGTCAGGGTCGAGATCGAACCCACGACCGCCTGCTTACCAAGCGAGGTAGTTAACATCTCACCGCATGGGCGTTTGCCACTCGTTGCGGGTGTGTTCACCGAAATAAATAAATACGCACGTGCCGCGCACTTCACAGCGGACTTTGCGCAATGCCCGACGTCGTTGGAAAGGGAGCGCGCGCCCAAGTGTGCCGACGGCGCCGTCCACGTTTTGCCAGGCGTGAAAGTCGCTTTGCAGGCTCGCGACCGTAATTGGGTGAACGCCACAGCGCACACCGTGAAACTACCGCAGACTGTTAATCGGGGGCATTGGAACAGAGCGCCTGGGCGAGTGGCGCGAATGGCGAGTGTCCTCTCAAAGAGCGACTCGATTTTGAGACGTGGGTCACGGAAGAAATCCTGCGGTCGGCGCCGACCGCCGAATGTTTATCTCCGTGCTGCACGTCGAAGGAAACTCGCTTCCGAACGCAAACGTTCCTCCCAGTGTTCCGGGGTTGCAGGGTGGGTCTTCCCTTGAACGTAACCTGCAGGCTGGTGACATGGCAAGGCCACGGACGGGGTGGAACACGCACTATGAACCCCACAAAAATATTGTCGTCGGTGCGAAGGTTTCTGCTCTTTAAGAATTGCTTGCAGGGGACGTGCGCCCGGGTTACTGCACACACAACCCTCCCCCACCACCCCCCCCCACCCAGTCTTTGACTAGGGGTTGGCGACCCCATTGTTGCCAGCGCCCCGTCATCACGGGCACGCTGCGTTCGCGAAAACAAAGGGAGGGAGGGGGGGATGGCGCGCGATGAAAGAAACAACGAAACACAAAGCGCACGAGCGAGCTGCTGCGGCAAAAAATGTAATATGGGCGCCACAATGGCGAGGTGTTAAGTCCATCGCCTGGTATACAGGAGGTCGTGGGTTCGACCCTGACGCCTGCTGCTGTATATTTGGAGTTTGCGGTGTCTCTGTATTCCCCGTGGCCGCGTGAATTTTTCTCCGGGGTCCTCCGTTTTTTCCCTCCACGTTTGGAATCGACGTCACGCGTTTTAGAAAATTTGGCTGCCGTAAATGTCCACGCGATAAGCCACTCCGTTGAGCTATCATTTTATGGCCAGGTCGTTTCTGAAAGAGAGCTGTATTGCTCAGTCAAATTAATCGCCGAGGCTTAAATAGCCTTGCGCAGATCGATACCCGAGATCTCTTTTCGGATCGAAATGCGGCAGGAGAAAAAAAAAATATATTCAATAATCTCAGGGACCTTTCCACTGGGCCCTCAGTAACAGCGATAGCCTATGCAGGGCGGCTGTCGTACGCGCGAATTAAAAACAAAAAACGTAACATTAATTTTACTTCAACTATTTTTCTTTATTCGTGTCGAAGCCATTGCAACGGACGAAGCCCCACAATTATACAAATGTAGACAATTACGTTTAATATGGCACCCACGTGTGCGATTATTAGGATGGTCCGTGAATGTTTACTGCGGTGTGGTGGGGGCGAAGCGCACGCGTTTTCTGCACGCGTAAGCCAACAGCGGACTATCCTTGCAGCTGGGGTTAATGTGTCTCTCGCAACTGCAATCATTAATGCGGCCGGCCGCATTCCCCCGTGCTGTTTTTGGTCGTGGTTTTTACTACCTGGGTCAGAGGTCGTACGTTGCGAGCAGCACATCATCACCACCATAGGGCCGCTCTGGTTCCTTCGTCAAAATGAGGCGTTAGCGCGACGCCGTGCGATGCAAAAATTCAAAACGAGAGCCGTCACCGACTGAACCGACGGGACAGACAAACGTGAATTGGTTTTGGAGTGTAGATACAATGATGCCATATTTGTTCGGAGTTTGGACAGGACGTCACAAGATTTACATTGCTGGGAAAATCCTCGGTGACTGCGGAGATTGGTTTTCGTTCGTCCGTCTCGTGAATGTGTAACGCGCACAAACTGAACTTCAAGCAAGGGCTTTCCGAGGCTCTCATGAGAATAAATTAACGAGAGAGCGAGAGAAGTGTTTAGATTCTGACCGAGTGACAATGCCGATGCGGATGTGCGGTGCAGTCAGGGATGAGAGAGGGGAGGGAATTGCCAGACGACGGGGGACGCGACAGAGAAACGACGTTCACCGTGTCTGGTTTGAATGACGATGGGCTTGATGAGGACGAGGAGGAGGAGGAGACAAGCCGAGGCAAATCGGAGATTGCGAGATGGAACATACGAAGATGACACAACCCCAACTCTGAGGAGGCAGACACAAAGTCTCTTATTATCAAAGCAAGACCGTGCGCCTCTACAGACTGCAATATTTGAACAAAAAGGCAAGCCTCGGGAAGAAAAAAAAACACAGAGAAAGCAAACACCGTCTGTGTTTCACGGGTCGTGACAACGCATTCGACGGCCGCCAGAGGACGAATCGTTCACTTCCCACTACCAGGGGTATATGGGGGAAGTTGCCGCGGTGGTGCAATGTTTATCGCACCGCCGGGCTTGCCAACCCACAGGTCACCGGTGCGATTCGATCTCCCTGCAATGGCAAAGCTGGACCAACGTTGCGCAAGGTTCCCGAATCGCCATCCTCTTCGCGCGACGCCGCGGGACCGGCCCTCGCTCACGAGAGGCGGGCGGATAGGGCATGGGGGGGGGGGAAACGCGCCGTCGCGCACTCGACGCCTGAGCTCTCGCACCGAGACGCTCGCGCAGAACGGTGGCAGAGTCACACACCACGTATGTAATGGGGTTTCACGTCGCGCAAGCGGCCACCGGTAGCCGCTACCTTCCACCGCAAGGCCTGGAGTTCTTCTCGTGGCGAGACGATCGATCGATTGCGTGCAACCATTTGATGTTTTATCTTACGTTACGCACACAGCGTTTGGCCTCCGTCGCGCCTGAAATTCAAAGCAGCGCGCGCGCCTGGCAAGCCGCGGTCAAAAACGATTGGTGATGATGATGACTGGTGACGATTATGATGATGATAATGATTTCATCACAACCATTAAATCGTGCGACTCAAGACGCGCGTGGAAACCGACCGTTCGTTGAAGCAAAGGTACACGCTTTTAAAATGCAGTGTTGCAGTACAGCAAGTGGGTTTCCGTCAGGCTGTCCCTGCGTAGAGAATCGGTGTTAACGCACTCTCTCTTGGGTCGCCTTTGCAAAAGAGGCGATGACGTTTGGTGAATCTCAACGGGTTTAAGTTCATCTCCTGGCTAAGTGAACACCACTGCTTAAAATGATACAAAAAAAGTATATTCATATAGTTTTTAAATATATTTTTTAATGTTCAATAAATCAATGGAATTGAAGCACTAATCGAGAGACTGGTCACTTATTTCTTGAGTCGATGGCTGCAGCTACAGCTGCCACCCAGAACATTAATAAGAACACCACCACCACCATAACTAAATCCGCTGTTGGATGAAAGCCTCCAATTGCCGCGTCGGTCATAAGCACTTCTTGACCATACCTCACCCACATGGGGGGGAGGTGAAGGTTGTTGAAGTGGGGGGGGGGGAGCAAGTGCAGCTTCGGACCAGTTCGGACATCACTCGGCCAATGACGTTAGCCGTGGCCTGAGAATTGAAACCACATTACCAGACACGCAGCACAGTGCACCAAACTGCTGGGTCACCACATGCCCCCCCCCCCCGCCGTCACTTACCCCCCCCCTCCACCAGCTTCTCCGCCGGGAACATTTATTCATCATTAATGTCGACAGCGTCGCGCTTTGATCCGGCACACACTCCCGTGTCGCCGCAGCAACAGCCGTGGCCCGCATTGATCGCGGCAGCGCGCGCGGAAAATAAATTACCGCCGAGGCTGCAGCCGCCGTCCGTCGCGTGTAAACCACTTTGGAGCGAGGTCAACTTCACCCCCCCACCCTCCCCTTGCCACGAGAGACGGCCGTTTGAGGGCACCTGCGTTGCTACCCCGTGTCAGAGAGCGCCGCGCGTGGCGCAGGGGCAAGCAGAACGGAAGCTTCTTGCGGCCTTTCCGAGGGCGGGGGGGGGGGGGGGTGCCCGCTGCCCGTGCGGACCTGGCAGAAAGAAAGCACAATGACGGTGGCACGCCGTGGCTTTCCAAAGGTATTGACCGCCGCGGCGACCTCTTGACCCTGGAGCTATCGTTGGCGGTTTCTCGTTGTTGGTAAAAAAAAAAAAAGGGCGCATTTTTTTCACCCGTGGCGCTGTTTCACCGACCGCGGCAGTAACGCAGGAAGGGGTTCGCGTTCCCCTGGGCCGGATGTGCCAGGAGTTCGTGACGCGGCGACCCACAAAACAGATTTTGTGGATGGCAGCAAAGGTGAAGACGCCGCCGTTTCTAGTTCCACCTGAACACTGCCGGACGACGACAGGGAAAATAAATGTTCAAATATGAAGTGCGCGCATTTTTTTTTGTCCAAGCAAGCTTTAAATCAATGTCGATCGTTAATCTGATCAAAGAAATTAATAAGCGTAGGCATTGACGTGTGCGTGTCTCTCAGAGTGATTTATGGAGGCCCCACATTTTATTTTTATATAAATACTTGACTACAAAGGTGCGTCTAAATTCCTGCTCGTCAATTTGTCCGTCTGTCTGCCCGCGTGCCTGTGTGTGTGCGTGTGTGTGCGTGCCTGTGTGCGCGTGCCTGTGTGCGCGCGCCTGTGTGTGCGCGCGCCTGTGTGTGCGCGTGCCTGTGTGTGCGTGCCTGCGTGTGCGTGCCTGCGTGAGCGTGCCTGTGTGCGCGCCTGTGTGTGCGTGCCTGTGTGAGCGTGCCTGTGTGTGCGTGCCTGTGTGTGCGTGGCCTGTGTGTGCGTGGCCTGTGTGCGTGCCTGTGTGAGCGTGCCTGTGTGTGCGTGCCTGTGTGCGCGTGCCTGTGTGTGCATCCCCGGCTCTCTGCCTGCCTGCATGTTTGTTTACACAATGCAACGCGCGATGCGTATTCACACTGCGGTGACTAAAGTGGAAGGCCGGACGAGAGAAAATGCAAGGTGTCTTGAGTCTGGATTTGAACGGGGGGCTGGGCGCCAACAGCGCGGACGGCTTGCGAGAGAGAGCCGTTCCGCACTGTTACGTAGCCAACCTTGCTAATCAGAGGTGCGGGGATTGAAAATATAATTAGCTACCTCCCACCTAAGTGAGAGTATGACCTTGGGGGGTGGGGTTTAGTTACTGGATAGGAGAGAGCGTGGAGGAGGGGGGAGGAGAGTGAGATGAGAGGGGAGAGTTAGGCAGACAGGGGAGATTCCAGGGAGGGGGGGGCTGGGATCTTGAAGATGGTGAGTGCGATTCTGGGGGCTTGCAGAGCGATCGGTATACCGGGCTGATGTGGTCTCATTCATGGGTGCGGATGAGAAGCCTTGCAGCTGTGCTTTCGACCGTATGCAGATGAGGGAATTGGGGGAGGCTGCAGAGGACAGCGTTGCAACAGTCTAGTTGAGATGCATTGACTCTCGATGACTCGTAACATTCTTTTTTAGGCCCCTTGCCTCGGCGCGGCGCGAGAATAATTTGTTTGGCACATTGCAACGCCGGGGGTGTTTCAAAATTAGATACACGCCGGCTTATTTTTTATTTTATTTTTGGAAGCAGCATCTTGTTGCCTGAGAATGTTTTGATCGCTCCGAGTGATTTGTGCCAAAGTATTTTGGTGCAGCCGAGCGTGCATTTTTTCTGTCTACAAGCCTGCCTGTTTTTGCCCGTCTGTCTCCACGTCTGCCTGTCTGTCTGTCTCCACGTCTGCTTGTCTGTCTCTACATCTGCCTGTCTGTCTGTCTCCACGTCTGCCTGTCTGTCTGTCTCCACGTCTGCCTGTCTGTCTGTCTCCACGTCTGCCTGTCTGCCTGTCTCCACGTCTGCCTGTCTGTCTACCCGTCAACCAGCCCTATCCGTCCTCCCGTCAACCTGTCCACCACACTGCCCTGCAAAAGCAGAATCTCAACTCGGCCGGAGACCTCAAGAGACTTGTTGAAAATGTAGGCGCAGAGGGGCCCTTCGAGCCGCACAGCTGATTTCCACGCTGTGTGGTCCGCTAATCAAGGCTGCTCCATGTACCCACGAGCAGCCGGAAAGAACCGTGAGCCAGCGAGAGGAAATAATCAATCACGGCCATCGGTGGGGGGGGAGCCGCAGACTCAGAAGTATTAATTCCAAGCACGCCGCTTTCACGGCTCCTGGCAAAAAAAACTTTTTTTTTAATCGCACGAGGAAAAAAAATCCAGCAGGCGCTGGCACGCGCGGAGAGTGGCATGAGTGGATCTTATAATCACGCACTCTCTCTGCTCCATTTGAGAATCGCCACTCACCAACACCCACCCCCACCCCGACTCGCTGCGGCAATTCGATGAATCGTCGCGATCCTCGCGGTCGTTTAACACCCGCGAACTGATTATTTTCTGTCCCCGCGTGCACCGTACGTACGTGCGTCCGTGCGCGTGCGTGCTGAACTTCTTTCGCACCATATGTAGCCAGCCGTGTTCATCAGAGGCACCGATGGTCTCATCGGTGTCGTTTGTTTTCAGACCCTTACAAACCAAACGTTTGGGTGAGCCTGGCTTTGAACGAGACGACAATTTGTCGTCGGCTCGTTTTGTCACCGTGTCCCCTTTGCGAGCGTCTCGCGTGCTTCCCCGTCGTCCGTTCGGCCTCGTTCCTCAACGTCAGCCTTAAAACACGCGCTACAAATCAACGCATTCACGCGCGACGTGTGTACGCATCAGATAGGCCCTGCGGGTAAATCGCGATGATCAGATGCACCCTGCAGGTAAATTGCAATGATCAGATGCACTCTGCAGGTAAATTGCAATGAACAATACCAACATCATCGCCGTCGTCGTCATCAGCAGCTGCTGAACAAAGGCCCTCCCCCCACGCGCCATCACCAACGCTCCATAGCTCTCCCGAACCCAGCGATCCGGGACCCTGCGTGCGACACCCCCCTGCTTCTCTCTCTCTCTCATTCCATCGCTCAACCTCTGCAGCGGATGTCCTCCGGGCGCGTACCCCCCTCCCTCTCTTGGGCCGTCAGAATAAGAGGCAGATATATCTGTATGTTCCTCCACTCCCTGCGCTTGTGATCGCGCCCTGGGTGGGCAGCGGCCACGGAGCCATGCTGCGCGTAACCCGGACTTTTTCGTTCGCGGCATTTCTAGCCTCCCCCGCCGCCACCCCCCACCTTTTTTTGTTCTGTGTACCGGGCACACGTCGAGTTGAAATAAAAACTAAAAAAAAAGAAATCTCGTGTATTTTTACGCACGCCATTTTTTTTTATCTGCGCAGCTCCCCCACCCCCGTCGCCACACGCGCCGCATTTTAATAACTAAATAAATTAAACAGCCCTGCTGCCACGCTCGTTAAAGAGACGCGCGCCCTCCCCCCTCCCCAGTGGCGGCGGCTCGTGGCATGGCCAAGCAGGGCCAGGAGAATCGCGGTGGGGGAACAAACGAGGGGGAACGAAAAAGGGGGAACAAACGTGCCCCCACCGACAGAGGCCTTCGCGTCGTCGGCTCGCCGAGCGTTGCGAATGTCTAACACCGACCACCGCCGCTGATGGGCCCTAAGCTTTGTCTCTATGACCGGTAGATCGGCCCAACCCTCTCCCCGACGTATCGCACCAGGTACTCGCTTGAGACCGAGTCGATCGAGGGGAGGCCCCAGGACGGATTCGGATAGAATCGTCACCGGGTGTTGGCCGCGAGAGGGAATCCAACTCGGGTCGCCGGGTCCGTAGCGCAGCGACGCACCAAACTCACGCTAAGACGAACACCTACAAAAACGCGTCATTAAAATAGAGGAGGGGAAAAAGAAAATAAAGGTGCATCTTATTAATGGGAGAATACGGCACAAATTCACAGCGCCAGATTTGCACCCGCCGGGCACCGCGGCACCAAAAAACGAGAGCGGAATTCTGGGAGCGCGCCCAAAATGTCATGGCAACCCCGACGATCCGCTGGCACCCGAACGTCGCGAGAACAGACGGGGGAGGCGTGAGGGCACAACGATTCGGAGGCGAAGCGCACAAGCAGTGGGCGGTTGGAATCGGGCCGTAAATAAAACAATGCCCCTCCCGCTCCGCGGTGCAAATAGCATCGAGGCGGTGCCGGCCGTGGCGAGATGTCTCTCGCGTGGCTGCCTGCTAGCTGCTGCTGCTGCGTCTCCCGCTCGCTCTCCGCCGCCCCCGCAGCGCGTTCCTGCCCGGCGCGCTCGGTTCGTTTGGTCGTTTAATTGCTTCCCCGTGCCAGAGCGGCGAGTCAAGTCGGCCCACCTGCGACCCGCAGTCGCCGGCTGCCGAAGTCGGCCTCGGACATCCGTTTGGCGTCGCCCCCCGCCCCCGTCCCAGGCCTCCAGCGAAGCCTTCCCGCCTCTCCCCACCTGCCGAAGCGGCCGCTGGGGGGCTATTTCGGTCGAAAAGCGCCGGCGCCGGCAACGTGGGTACAGCTCCGCTAAAAGTGGACAATGCCCACGGAGAGGGAGTTGAGCGAAAGGTTAAAAAGTGTTGCGGAGAGAGAGAAGCATCCCTTGGAATTACAATGAGAAGAGGCAACGGTGGGGGGGGGGGGGCGTGGATTATTTGAATACCAACGCAGCTTTAACGGACGGCATTTTGACTGTCAAGAAAAAAGTGCGCTTGGGCAGGACACGCCGCTCTCAATGGGATGATTGCCGGTGGTCAAGACTAACAATGGAGTGATGGGCCAAGGTAGGCAAGACGCCCACCAAGAGCGGACCGGGGCCACCACGCGCGGGGAGACGGAGCGATGAAATCGGCTCGTGCGCACGGTGCCAGACGGATCATCGCATCGCAAGACCGTGAGGGGAGAGGGGGGGGGGGCCTTCAAACAGCCAGCTGGCCCGTTGTTGATCAGTAACGGCGATTACGTCCGCGTCACTTAGGATTCGTACGTGCATCGAACCGTGCGAGTTCCAAATTAACGTTGTCATTTCATGGCTCTTCATACCGTTAAGCAAATCAGACCACTCCAAACCACCACCACCGTCGCCACAACGGTACAGATATTACCCGAACAGCAAGGGCGCGACGGACATAGATAAATCCCTAATGGATTCGTGAACCATACCGCGACCCCCGCATTTTAACGATCCTTCGGAACGCGCCGGGGTGCGGGGTTGGGGGGGGGGGCGGGGGTAAAAAAAAAAAAATCACTGCACATGCAATTATTCATTTAGCAACGCGCGATAATTCATCGTCCGGCCGGAAAGGTCACTGACGCCGAGTCGCAGCCGGAGGAGTCGAATGCGTCGGAGGCTCAAGCTCCCTAAACCGCAACGGCGCTTACGTCAACGGACGCATCTTCGTAAATCCCGGCCGCTCCCACTTGACATTTTCTGCGCTGCCACTGGCACCCACCCCCCTGCCGCCCCCCACCACTCTCTCTCTCTCTCCATCTCGGAGCGTCACACACGACTCTTTTTGATGAACGGCGCAAACCAAAATAATAACAAGAATGATAATAAAGTGGGGGGGGGGCATTCATCAAGGCCTCCCACCCCCCCTCCCCTGGTTGCCTCGACTGAATCACCTGTTATGAGCATTCCTTCACCTACACACAGGCCCGCATTGTTCGCGAGCCGACGCAGAACAAAACAAAGAGGCGTTTTTTACAACCACGAGCCACATGCCCCCGCACAGCCTCCGAGCGAACTTTCATTACTCCGATAACCTATTAAAAGCCACCAGCGCAAAAAGGCCAAAAGGCCCGAGTGCCATTTATTTAGAAGTGCTTGTCGCGTTCAGTTTGTCGTCCCTTCCCGCGCACCTCCGATTAGCACGGCTTAGCTCCACACGGAGCGACAGAAGTTCAACGTACGTACTGTACGCACCGTATTAAGCCGTGTGTAGCATAGACGGGGGAAAGGATCTAGGTAAAAATACATCGAGTGCAGCAGTGACGCTGGATAAGCGAAAGTTGGATATTTCTAGATTTGAAGCTTTCGTGACTGCAAGGATTCATACTCTTAGGTTTTTTCGGTAAAGTCACGTAGGTAAAAAAATATAAATAATAGAAATAATAATAGAAATAAAATAGACGTTTCCGGCGCAAAAAAGCTCTTTTGCCCACTTCAGCAATTGTTTCTTGCTGTGGTTGTCCCACCTGATGACGGACACTTGTGTTGCGCCCGAAACGTCGTGATTTATTATTTAATTTCTATTATTATTTCTGTTATTTAAGTATTTATTTCCCCCTACGTGACTTAACCGAAAAAAACCTAAGAGTATGAAAGTTGGATATTTGCTCGGCCCCAACGTCGCGAATCACCCGACGGAAAAGACAGCCGAGGACGGCAACGGCGGTCAGCAAGACGACGACACTTAAGATCATTTCCACGGCGTTCTGCCGGAAGATGAGCGCAAGGGCTTGGGCGATCAGCATCGCGTTCAGGGGTTGAGGCTCGGCCTATCGCCCCGCCTTGAGGTCAACAAAATGCGCGCCGCTTTCAGTGCGGGAATTTAACAGCGGCTTGTGAGAGAGAGAGAGCACGCGACTGATCGCCTGCCGCAGGTATGTGGACTTTCCGTTGCCAGCTCAGGGCCGCCCAAAACGAGATAAGCCGCTCAACGCGGAAAACCCTTTGACCCGTTTTGTTATTGCGCGGTGTTCTGTGGCACTGCTGCGGAACGCACCAGCTGTCTCTCCCCACAGCCGGATGCTTGGTGGTAAAAACAGCCGTCAATAGCGAGCGATTGTACCTTGACATCGCGGACACTGCTGCCCTTTCTCAACGCGAGAGAGAGAGAAATTGCAGTGCAGCAGTCTCAAACAAAGCCCGACTCGACACCTCTGCTCACCTTCGGCTCAAAGTATAAAAGGACGTTTCGGTTCGAGCTGCCTCTTTGCCAATCCACTGCGCCACCGTCGGCCGTGGGGGGAGCTTTGCGCAACCGTACTTCACCACGCTGAGCAGGGGGACGGTTGGCGAAGGACCGGTTTGGAGATCGATCAACCACCGAATCGAGTTCGTGTCGCGGGGGTTTGCAGCACAGTGTGCGAACCACCGCACCACCACTCCCAATTTTGAACAGATTTTCACACATGCAGTGGTGGTCCCTTCCCCCCCCTCCCCTCCAGTCGAGCGGCTGAAATTCCACATTCCTGTTACGGGGACCAGTTGCTCTACAGGACAGCCACCGTTGACGATTTACACCGAGCCTGTACTCATCGACATAGGGGAGATGGGATATTTTTTTGTTTTATCCTTATTTGAACGATGCTGTTTTTTTCCTCCAGCAGTCTCACCTCAGTTGCCGTCTGCACAGGAAGAGCCTCGTGCACCCGAGGAATTGCTCCTTGAGTTCAAAGTGGCATGATTGACAATGCTAACAAAACATCAATAGGAGAATTACTGATGACGATGACGAAGGTGCAATCATTCAACCAAGCAATCACTCATTACAGTTTTTTTTTCTTGTCCACTCTTCAGGTCAGGCAATGACCTCTCGAAAAAAAGTGCATTTTGGGAAGCATAAAAAAAAAATGTAAAAGTCTGGAGCATCGCTCATCTTAATGGACGATGATCACGATCGTGCTATCACAGGATCGTGTTTTTATTTTAAAATATTTTTTTTATTCTTCTTCATGGCGCTTGCTCCCGATCGTATCTCACTCCCGGCACGTTGTCTCCTCCAGCTCACAAAGCTTACCTTTCGTTGCATGGAAGGTTACTCGTACTCGCCTTCATGTATGTCCACTGTATGGTAATAATAATGATCTCTATTTTATAAAGCAAGTTTCATCTTGGAATATCTCAAAAAGCTGTACATACAAAATAAAACCACACTGACATATAGATAATCTAAGTTACACAGAAAGCTGATAATAACAATATCAATGAATACTCCGGAAATTCAAATAAAATGAAGAACTGTGATAACAGCGAACAACAATACGAATTGCAGAGTAATCCAATCAGTCAACAAAATTGTGTTTTTAAATCCTTTATATTAAGTTCACTTGCTTGCTTGCTTAGGACCGTGCAAATCTTTCGGTCGTTTTTTAACCCACTTCCCGTGATCCAATCGAGCTGACATTTTGCACACAGACTCGTTGTGCGTGACAATGCATGTTGGTGAAAAAAAATTCCAAAATTTTACACTTTTTAGGACAAAAATATTATATTTAATTACCAATTGCTTAATGCTGCCATGCAATCATCTGATCCATAGGTAGCAGCCATCTCAAGCCAGAAGACGAGAGGACTCTAGCCACCACGCATATAAAGGATTTATAGTGAAAAACTTAGTTTTTACGGGTTATACTTGTTTTTAATCTTAAGTTAAAGGGAAAGCCTGCAGTGCAAATAGCTGAGCTTTAAGACGGTGATTTGAAAAGTGACAAAGACTCAGAATCCCTAATAAACCAAGGAGGTGGATTCCACAATCGCGAAGTCCTGGCTGCGGAAGGCTTCGTGTTGAAAATCTTTCGCGCCGCACGTAACCAACCGTGCTATGCGGATATGCGGGGGAGAAGGATGCCAAACTAAAAACACTCCGCATGGGCCGTCTGGAATTCTCTTCCACTTCAACCCCCGTCCATGCAGTTGAGACCCTTGCATTGCGGTTCGAGCCGGGACCTAACAAACTCGTTTGTTTTTCTGCGCATTTGGCTAAAAAGTTTTTTTTTTTTACGCGTTACACTTACGTTTCTACTGTCGTCCCTTTGTTTTGAGCAAATTGTTTGAACGCTTTTAACGCTTCCTGTGTGGCTGCATTTGCAGCGACGACGACGTCGTCGATGTCGTCAGCGTGGACGTCATCATCTTTGACGTCATTGGCGGCTCCTCATTAGTAGGACTGCTATAATCACGCAGCTGGACATCTCGAAGAGAGCCGCACAATTTGCAAGCCGAGTACATATCGAGATTAGCGCTGGATACTGAACAGCCGTTATCGGATGCCATTAGCATGAATGACGCTATATAAAATTAAAGTAGTATCATTATCTTCTCAGCAGTGAGCAGTGCACCACACCGTGACCTGACCAAGAGTTGAGATCGCGTCCTTCCGATTATTATTGCCAGTCGAGCAACCTAAACCACTGAGCCGCCCCTCCAGATGACGAAACGTGCATACTTGTTGTGTGGGTGTCGCTGAAACTCTAGGAATGCTGTAGTGACAAGGGCGTGTGATAAATTAAAGTTATGATGGCGGATAATGGCAATGACGACGACGATGGTACGACATTCTTAATGGCGTCGACTGCATTAAGGGTTCTGGGGCGTGGCGGTGTGATATGGGGATTGCGTAAACCAAAGGCTTGCGCAGTGGTGGTGTGGTGGTGGGGAGCGGTGGCGCAGCGGTTAACGCGCTGCGCTACGAACCCGGCGACCCGAGGTTCAATTCCCACTCGGGGCTAAGACCAGCGACTATTATCTGTACCGGTCCTGGGCCTCCCCTAGCTCGACTCGGCCTTAAAGAGTACCCGGTGCGGTGTGTAAACATCGCCACAGGGGAGACAAAGGCGGCCGGGCGTGGCGCTGGCTGGCCACCCACCCCCTCGTGTGACGTGCCGGCGTTCATGGGTGCAACTCGCTAACAGCCACTTGCCCCCAGCAGTCTGTTGTGTCAAAATATCGAACCGTGTCACCGCCGCCACACGCAACCTGGGTCACATTCGTGGCCACGCAACATGAAAAGGCATCTTGCTGTCCGTAAACAGACACTCCCCGCACGCACACACTTCTATCAATACGGCCGGGTGGCTCAAGGACAGAGCGAACGGCACGCAACTTGGAAGGCCGCCAGTTCACATCCTGGTTGTGGTTATTTGCCTCGGCCCATCATCCCTCCGGGTGTCGATATCAACAGAGCGGTTTGTCCTGTGGATCGATTATCCCCTGCCACAGTAACGTGGAATGTCCACCACTGGCTCGGAGCCGTACATAGGAGATGAGCACTGCCTCTCTACTGGAGATCTGTGAAAAAGAGCTTGATAGTTCATCGGATTCCGCCAGTATAAAGGAATATTCTGACTCTCTTAATTCAGATTTCAACGCTCGTTTAATTTGACCACCGCCTGAAATCTGGGTCACATTACTGGGTCGCGCGTAACAAATGAATACAGGGTAAATGTAAATTGAAACTGTACGCACATCTCTATAAGCTGGTTAGACCACCCTTTGGCAAAGGGGAGATGGGGTCATGATACTAAATAAAGTCCACGAAAATAGCGTCGCCTATTTTGGCTAAACAACGTAATTATCACCGGTCACTTTTTTTTAAATATTTAACTTTCTGACAATATATTGACGAACTAACCGAAGCAATGAATGCTGTTCAACACCAACAGCGGTTGCCCATTGAGAATTGGTGCTTGACTAAACGCTCTACGGATGGAGTAATTGACAGCATGGCTGTTCTACTGCATGTCGTTTTCTCGTAGCGGAGTTAAATATTTTCCGCTCGCTCCTGACAGCGCGCGCGTTCCAGGCGTTTCAGTATGTAAAGCTGCAAATGATTAGAAGGCACGTGGCTGGGCTTAGAGGTTGAGTGACCGGCGGTTGAAAACTTTTCACGTAAATCTCTCTTCGTTCATGGACGTACAGATAAAGCGCAAAAAAACCCCCCGATACAATCACATGTGCAGTTCAATTAAGCAGACATGGGAAACCGACTGTGCGATAATCGTCACATCGCTAAAATTCGTATCGTGCCGTGTAGTGTCGTGATATTTAATCAGGGCGACCGTTATTATTTCTTAGACGTGCATACGAAAATATCTTCAGGAACTGAATGCTAACGCCGAGGTCTGCTCGCCACGAGGGAGCTTCGGGAAAATTTTTTGCGTAGTTTTGCTATTTTTCTTCCATTGAAGGAACGCAAACGACAACGGTTAACTATACGGTCCATACCATTGGAACCTCATTTGCCAGTAAAAATATGATAATTAGTTTTTTTTACCCTTCTATCTGGCAACAAAACTGACACCTTTTTTACAAGGTGTAAATGCTTCCCCCGAGCTCTCATACTCTGATGGTGCATTGTCTTTGAGTTGTGCGCCTTTTGGCGTCATCTGGTCCAACCCATGTGAGACTAGGCTCTAAGGAAAGCTGTCTCTCGGGTGTGGACCAATCAACTTCAAGGACAGTGCACATTATCAGAGTTATGTTTATGTTTGCATTATGACTGCATGTATTGTGGTCTATGTAAACATGACTCCTTGTAAAAAAGGTGTCAGTTTTGTTGCCAGATAGAAGGGTAAAAAAAACAATTATCATTAACGGTCCATAGTTTGGAGTTGCATGGCCACAATCGCACCACTGCGGCATGTCTTCAATGTAACTCTGCGAGTCTCTGTACCTCCACGGGTTTCTGTGCATCTCCCGAGTCTCTGTGGGTTCACCGCGTGGTCCTCAGTGTGGGTTGAATGGCCGCGATCACACTTCTGTGGCTTGTGTCCTTTTTTGATTTCCCATTCGCGAGGGAGACACGCACGCCGGAGTGTCGGGCGTTCCGATGCAACGGACGGTTTTTCATCGAGGCGGTCGAGATATCGCGGCCATCCCAACCGGGTCAACTGAGCCAATCATTAAAAAAAAAGGTACCTTGTGTGTTGCGTTGACACCAGCAATGTTGTTGTTGTGGAAGGTGACAGCCCCACCACCAGCACCACCACTGCCACCACCACCGCCAACAGCAGCAGGACCGGCCTTGACAGGTGCTCTCTGAACCACCGCACACATTCACCAACACAGCAACAACAACGTTCTTCACAAAGGAATCTCTGTCCGCGTTTTTGTTTAAAAAGGCACAGCAGGAGGCTTCGTTCGGACAGAAATTCTCGAGCTCGGCCGAGCCACCGCCAGCGAGGGGAGAAACACAATAGCGGAGGATGGGGGGGCTCGCGTCGATAACCGCGGCAACACTTCCGCCTCCATGGAAGTCTTCGTATCGTTTAACTTGAAGCCCTTGGCGTGTCAGGTTTTACACCTAACACGCCAGGTACAGTGTGTGCACAGTACTTGCAAAGAACCACTTTGTCAATCCGCGGGTGGACAAGGGCGTCCCCACGCCAATGCGGATCGCGAAGGTGACATGATCATCCTTCGCCGCTCGGTGCGGATTGGGAAAGGCTGGGGGGGGGGACTGCTGAGCAAGAGAGGTTTTCGTTGTACTGCTTGCTGTAGCACACAGTGCCTACTTGCGCGCGCCCGTCGTAGCGTGCACCCATCCAGTCACTGTCCAGGCTCAAACCCCGCTTAGCTTCCCGAGGCCCGACACCGTCGGGGGAAGAGCGTTTCTGGTGATTTGGTCAGAGGAAAGCTGACGGGGCCATCTGACGGCCAAACATCTCAAGCCACGTGACCTTGGGTGACCCCTGCTGCTGCACTGCCAGCGGTGCCCGAAAGACAAAAAAAACTCAACACATCCGTGATTAACACCGTGGCCTTAAAATGCTAAAATTTCAAAATAGTCGACGACGTTTTCAGACAATGTAGCGTCGCATAACAGCGCGTCAAATCAATCACAAGAATAATAATAATAACATAGCATCATTTCAACCGGGCTGATACCCGCACACTCCTCCATCCAGCGTACAGAAAAAAAAGAATCCACACATTTTTTTTTTCAACAGTTGCTATTTCCGAGAGAGGAAAAATTGATTAAATATATATAAGATACATATATCTGTCACCGGCCCGTCGAAATGCAATAACCCGCTCGGGGAAAAACTCTAGGGGGGTTTTAGTCGTGACGAGATTTATTTTTTTTACTCCAAATTCACGCGGCGACCGTCCCTCTCTCCGTGACACGGCCAAGCCCACGTGGCCCAACTAAATAATGAAATAAAGAGGCACACAGCTGTCAAGGTGAACCTGCAGGGACTGGGTGTTGCCCCCCCCCCCTCCTTGAGAACGTGGGTCGCTATCGAGTATAAAGAATGTTCCAACGAGCGGGGCTTTGTGCAACCAAATATTATCCCCAATGTTTAAGACCAATGCAGGAGGATTTCTCCACAATTTCTCGCCGTCGCCTGATGATGATGGTTGTTGTTGTAATTGGCGGCGAAACGTCACAATAACTCGAATTGTAAATGTTGCAGTGGGTTTACTCTCCCAACACACCGGTTGTGCTTAAGTGTTAACGAATTGGAATGTTCTGTTACGTGACAAACCTTACTAATTAGCCGTGTCGGGTGGTGGCGGGTTTCACGCATTTGTATTTACGCGATTTAACCCAAAAAACTTTATTATGGAGAACTGAAGGAATGTTACATACATCTCTATTGTTGAATTGCCTTCAAGTGGCACTCACTTTATCAACCCGAGAAGAGTCGATGGCGATGATGGCCTGAATTGACACTGGAACGAAATGTGTAACGACACATCAATCAGCCGACTAAAATATTATTGTTTATGCTCAGAATGCCCGCATCAGAATGAATCGTGTGTGTGTGTAGAAAAATATGATTTACCAAGCACGCAAATGATACAGGAACGACGCGCCGAGGCTAATGGGAGCGAACCGAACGTCACAAACGAGAGCATTTTCGCACATGACGGCAGAAATTACACACGCGCCGAAAAATAGTAATGACTTTTGAAGATCAAATCGAGACCGTGAATAGTGACAAATCACCAGGGCACCGTGGCAGGATGGGGGAGCTCATTGTCTGGTGCCACTCGTCTGCACAGCACAGGGGACGTACGTGCTCTCGACTCTCGGCTTAACCCAAAAAATCCAGAGAAGCATTTTTCGATTTGAAGCTTTCTTGACTACATGGATTCATCTTCTTGGTTCTTTCGGTAAAGTCACGTAGAATGGAAATAATAAAATAATAAAAATAAAACATAATAAAATAATTCTCACGACGTTTCGGCAACAACGCAAGCAGCCGTCCTCAGGTGGAGAATTATGTTTTATTTTTATTACTGTATTATTTCCATTCTACGTGATTTTACCGAAAGAACCAAGAAGATGAATCCAGAGAAGCAGCCCGAGACGCGAAATTTAAGGCGACCCGGTATATATAAACACCCCAAAAAATTGATCCAAAACGGGAAAGGACGCCACTGTTCTGACAGCATTTCGTGTTTTTCCTGCAACAAATGGTGTCAAGTGACATCGGGTGAAGTCACTTTTGCGAGCGTGCAGACGCATCGTAAGTAACGTATAGAGAAAGGTAAACGATCGTAGTCAGAGAAAGATCCAGAATTGTTCGTGAATATCCAAAAATGTGAAACGTGTACGTGCATACAAAAAAACTCATCCCCGAGTAAAGGGGTAATTTCGATAATAAGCTCGCAAGATTAACTTACAGCCGATGTGAATGCCACCGGAATGGTGATCCCACCACCGCCAACACTGCCAACACTGCGCATGGCATTGCAAGTGCCCTCTGCTAAGCGAGAGAGTGAGCTATTTCACTTTTTGGACCCTGTTGACTCATAGGAACACAGCCACGCTGGGTCGCCGTGGGACATTCCGATAAGCGTCCAGTTGTTTACAGGTCATCTTTGTTGGGCTCTTGGAGTCCGTGGAGTTTCCACTCAACCCTGAAAATGATCACGTGTTGCAGCAGCGTGTCGTTATTGTTCGTGCTGTTATTACGATTGTCCACCCAAGGAGAGACCTCACCTCGCGTCTCAAGACTCTTTTTCCAGGCGAGTACTGCCTCGTTTTCGCAGGACAACGACGATGCTGCCTGGTGTGTCGCCAATTGAGTAATTTGCGGGGCGTAGATTTTTTTGATTGCGTTGGGATGTTGCGGCCAATACCAGTCACATTGTGTGTCACCACATATTTTTTTTTTGCAAAGGAAGGAGTCTGGAGAACCCAGAGGAAACCCATGCAGAACAGGGGAGAGAGAACATACAAACTGCAGACAGAAAGGCCCCTGGGAGTGGGGAATTAAACCAAGCGTTGCAAAACGAATTCTACCAACTTGCAGCTTCCATTAAAGGGAGCTCTTAGAGGATATTTCGCCTACTCTTCCACACTGGTAGGATGTGTTGGAAGAAGTGAGAGGTACCCAAACTTGACCCCCACAAAACACAACAAGTCCATCAACTACGACCTGTGGTCCACCCATTTAAAACTCCTGAGACGGGTCTGTGTGGTTGATAAATGTGCCCCGCTCTTTTAACTGCCGCACGCCAGGAGATGGAATCGAACTGGCCGCATCTGTATTGCACATCCAGCGTGCTAACCATTAACGCAACGGCAGTGATCAGCACAATGCGATGAACGCAGAGGTACAACTAGAGGTTGTTTGACGCTCTTTAGCAGCGTGTTTACGGTGATAAGGGCCCTGTGTGGTTTTATAGCGACTCAAGGTACAGAGAGACACACAAACACACAGTGTGTGTGTTGGATGGCGCTGGCAAAAACAGGGCTTAGAGTCGTATTTCGTGCAGCATTATGGAATTAATGTTTCATTACAATTCAGCGATGCATGCGCACGTCTGGTTTTCAATCGGGCTTGAAAATATAGGACCCAAAGATGACTAAAGAACCCACATGCTAACATAGATTCAATCGAATCATACAGGACCCATATGCACGAACGCAGGACCCATAGACTACCATAGAACCCCAAAACAACATAGGACCGATAGACTAACATAGGATTCACAGGTAAACACACGGTCAATAAACAGCTTTGCCCACGACCAAGAGTAACAGGTGACCCACAATTACATAACACCCAAACACTGACAATGGACTCTGGGACCAACACTGTGCCCAATTGCCTACACAGAGATCTCGGACTGCGGCAAATCAAGTGTGGTGTGATGCAGAGGTCGCAAACGGGTTTGATTCCTTAACCGTACCCGGCCGCACCAGGGTCGCAAATGGGTACCCGTACCCGGCCGGGTACGGGTACCCGTTCCCTACCCGTACCCTACTCGAAATGAGTGACAAACGGTGACTCACCAGTGACGCACGGCCTACCCGTTTGCGACCCTGGTGCGGCCGGGTACGGGTAGCAGGGTATCGGGTACCCGGTTGCGACCTCTGGTGTGATGTCTGAATGCGGTGCGGCGGCCGCACAACGCTATGGAGGATAAGCAGCTGAGATTTACAGTCACGATTGCCTATTGTCTCCAAGCGAAACAAGCCTATGGGGGGTGCACGAGCGCAATGCACGCCGTGGCTATATTGGAGCAACGCACACAGACCGCCTCCAGCGCTACAGATCACGGTGGCAAGTGCCGATTTGGCGAACGCCGATTGAGGCTGGCACAGCACGGGCAGAAATGCAACGTTGTGGGTTTCCTCCCTGACCCACCACTCAATCTCGCACAGCGGCTGTGTGGGTGCAAGCGCTGCTGAACGTACAGCAGCAGCAGCAACACACGTGGTGGCTATGATAGGTGGTGGCTATGATAGGTGGTGGCTATGATAGGTGGCGGTAAGCACTGCATCACCCCCCCCCCCTCTCTCTCTCTACCCCCATGCTCTCTCACAAAGACACTGATCCAGCCTCATGCCGTGTTGACTACAAAGACTGTTTGGGGCCAAGGAGTGATGTTAGCGAGCACCTATGGAGGCCGGAAGGGGGTTGGGGTTGGCCAATACCACGCCCGACCACCTTTGTCTCCCCAGTGGCGATGTTTTTACACACAGCACCAGGTACTCATCTTAAGGCTGGGTCAACCTAGGGGGTGGTCGGGACCGGTTCAGATAATCGTCACTGGTGGTGGCCGTGAGCCGGAATCGAACTCGGTTCGTAAGCGCAGTGCGCTAACCACTACGCCACCGCTCCCCACACACACACACAGGCCAACACCAATACACATGCCGTTCGCCACTAAGTGACTGTGACGTCACCACGGCGCCTGTGCCAGGCTAGGTGCACTTTGAGGCCACGTGAAGTGTCGAAGGCTCGGGACAGACCCAGCAGGTGCCATGGTTTGGCTGACTGAGATGACCGGTAGATGCACCACCACCAGCTGTACCCCCACTACTGTGACAACTTGCCACAAATTTATCCACCCGGCGTTCCCGCTCGTTGTTGTGAGCGTCGCTCCCTCCGCCCTCCGTTGTTGCTGGAGGGCGACTGCCTCCAACTGAGAAGCAGCAACAGCAGCAGCAGCGGTCCTTCACGAGCCTCCTCCATCGGCCAACACACACGCGTACCACGCAATGCTATTCCTGGCTAAACGACACAGACATCCCTTCCACAACGCGAAAACAGAGGCACACATTCACTGAAAACCACGTCGCAAGCTCTTGGACGATGACACACACAAACACATACACAGGCGTTGCCCACACATACTGACTCAGGGCTGACCCCCGTGCCAACAAAATCAGTGGTAGAACGAACAAACAAGAAGACCCCACCACCACCACCGGTGGTGGTGATCCATGTCAAATCGTGCGCTCGTGGCATTGCATGGAAGCGGCGTTGCGAACGGGCCCAACACATCTGAAAGGGTCAGGGGGGTCGTCCACCCTTAGGGTTGACTCGGCCTCAAATGTGTACCCGGTGCGGTGTGTAGTAAAACATCGCCACTGGGGAGACAAAGGCGGCCGGGGGATCTTTGTCTTTTTGACATCGTTGGCAAGAGCTCACAGATGACCACGTGCTGAACACGTCCACAGCCAATCCACTGCTGGATGAGTGTTTCTAGATTGAACGAGGACATCTCCTCCCGCCCCCGGATTGATCCTTTTTGAGGTCTCTAGACAAAAGCTGGGAGCGTAGACGGGGGAGCATAGAAGTGTAGTACAATACAGCAATGAGGTGTGTGTGTGTGTGTACTGCACTGCCTCTGATGTCGAACCCGATCGATTATCGGTTGATTTGGCAAGACGTTAGGGGATGATGATGATGATGTTAGCGGCAGAGCGATATTGTTTGCGGATAGAGCTGTAATAAAGAACAAAGGTTTGTGTGGTTTAAGGCGAAGGATAGCCTTCAAATGTGGAGATTGTGTTTAAGTTAAGGAGGGGTTAAGATGAATTTGGGGTTTAAGGATGACAGCTAAGAGGCTAGGTTGATGGTTTAGCGCTGGTCCTGATGATGTCGGGGTCGGTTTTAGACAAAGAGACTGGGTTGGGGGTTAGGGTGGCAGTAGGTTTAGCAGATGTGGGTTTGAGTTCGACAAAGACTTTGTTGTTGGGTTCAAGATTTAGGGTTTCAGTTATCACTCGGGAATAAGAGAGCATGCCAAGCTTTAAGTTATGACCTACGGTGTGTGGGTCCACAATGCATGTCTAGATTTGACGGGTGTGCTTCTATGCAAAGATCGGAGTATTTATGAATGAATGAATCAAGCTGTAGGTTAGACTTAACTTAGCCTTCGTAGCTGTACACACTTAGACGCACACATCTCTCACCTCTTTGCGATGCAGCAGCAGCTGCAGTCCGATGTCTCTTGCAGTCAGCCGAGAAAAACACCAACACCACCAGATCACCGGCGGCGGATACCAATTTTTGTGTTTTTTTTTTTTGCAAAACAAAAATAAAACCCACGCTGAATTCCACTATTTCATTAATGTAACAACGCACCCTTCACGTCACAAGACGCAAGGAGACGGCCCTACCCTACCCCCCCGTCCCAAACACAAGATCATAACGACCTCATGGCATTACCACGAGCCGGTGTTACATGTATGTATGCATCTATACACACACACGTGTATTGTTCAGGCTCTCGCTCACATATTTACACCGTACAGGCCTTGCCCGAGACGACCGATGTGGAACGTGGTGGACGATCGCACACCTCTCTCTCTCTTCTAAAAGGCTTCTTCTAAAGTGTGAGCGGCTCCACAATTTCAACAAAACCAACAGCGTCCACACTGAGACCACCACCCCCACTGCACAACCACGTGGGGGGGCGGGACCGGGGGGCGTGAACGTTGGAGATGACGTCACGCCGGAGGGGGAGGAGCGATCGTTTATGCAAATTAGTTTGGGGAAAGGGGGCGGGGCTTGTGCCTTAAAAGGAGCTGCCCGGATGTGACGTCACGGCTATAAATATAAAGGCCGCCGCGCTGGGGGGTGTGATGTCACGCGGCCGTTAGCTGTGACGTCATCTGACGCGCGTGACGCAGGGGGGGAGCAAAACAGCGGCCATGTTGCCTAGGGACTAATCTGAATATTTAAAGTGGAGGAATCCGATGAGCTGTAAAGCTCTTATTCTTATTCTTCTTACTGATGTTCCAGTAGGGGCACGGGGTCAGAACGTTACAACAAGCAATACAAACAAAACACGACAGGAGTGCAAATTGTAGGAATTGTAAACAAATCGCTTTAAATATCTTATCTCCATATATTAAAAAAGGGAAATCTGTGATTATGTATCTGTTCAAAATGTTTAGCGTACTTCCCGACATGCAACAAACTTGAAATTTGCCATGTGGGTACTTTCCAGACTGTACACCATGCAAAAATTATAAAAATACACTTTTGAATTTTTTGGGGGGGAAGGGGCTCAATAATGCATTTATTTTGCACAGCAAGTGAGCTGTGACGTCACATCTGTCACGTGACCCGCGCACGTGGAAGAGTAACGCATTGTAGTGTAGCAGGTAGCGCGCTGCGCTACGAACCCGGCGACCCGAGTTCGATTCCCGCTCACAGCCAACACCGGTGACGATTATTTGAACCGGTCCGGGGCCTCCCCTAGGTCGACTCAGCCTCAAACGAGTAACTGGTGTGGTGTGTGAACATCGCCACTGGGGAGACAAAGGCGGCCGGGCGTGGTGAATCCAAGTCCCGGGCGAAGCCGGGTAGTAAAGCTAGTATTGTATACAAATAAAACTAAACAGTTTTTTTTTATCTTACCAGGTAAAGGCCACTGAGCTATTAACTTATTTTTAAGAAGTTGGATAATATTATAGCCATTGCCGGAAACGTCGCCCATTATAAAATATATTTTTTAAATTTTAAGGCCACAGTTATTTAATATTGTTTGGGGAATGTTGGTAATCTTGTTATTTGTGCACCAGTACTGTGTTACGCCCGAAACGTCGTGATTTATTTTATTTCCTACCGACGTGACTTTACCGAAAGAACCAAAGAGTATGGATTCCCGCAGTCACGAAAGCTTCAAATCAACAAAGTACTGTATCACTAATTAATGGGTTTACTTACATGGAGCGAGACAAAAATCCAATTAAATTATCTATACTGGTGGAAATTCCACATTCCCATGACGTTACCAGTTTATCCACAACATGGCCACTGTTAAAACCACCGAAATATAATGCAGCAGGCAAGAATAAAACATTACGTGATATTTAAGTGGCAATTTTAATTTTAGTTCTGTTCAGCCCTTACAGAAGTCCCCACGTGTGACGTTTCAACAACATCATTAAAACACCCTGTATTTTGATAACTGAACGTTACCTTAGTTTAAACACGAATTTAAAACATACAAAAATAATTTGGTATCCTTGAACATTTCATTTACCAACTCAGAAACACTCATTCATGGAATTGGCCAAATATTTCATTGCAGGGCCCTCTTAGATAAAAAAAACATAAGCCTCGAAATTCGTCGCTTTTCCGGGCAAAATTGAGAGCATTCCAATTATTTTGGCTATTACAGAAATGTACCGGAAGACACAATGAAGATAAAACATGTCAAGGCCAGCCTTTGCCTAGCTCACAATCCATCAGCCATGATTCATCCACTGCTGAATTAAAGCCTCATCAAAGTCACCATCTCACGGCCCTGCGATGAAACAGAGTTAAACTTGATCAAATCCGAATGGTGCCTCCTTCCCAATAGTTATGTCAAAAAATGTTGGTAGAAATATTCGTATAATTAAGCAATATACTTGGCGGCCTTTAATATACAGAGAACGAGAGCTATAGCGTAATATATGAGAGGCAAAATAATATTTTATGGTTACTCTATTCTGTGTCCCATTTTTCAGTTTTTAAAGTGTATTTAACATTGTGTTGTGCCAAATCCGAGTCACGCTCCAGATTCGCTCCTTCCACGCTGGCAACTATGTCCCCACTCAGTCACATCAATAGCCAAAAAATTCCTGTTTTGCCCAGCCAAGTAAAGCGACATGCGATAGAGGCACAATAAAATATTGATATGCTGTTATTACTACGTTTGGTTACCCAACAAGACCTCACCAGACTGTCATGCCACTTTTTCAGGATGGTATCGCTACGTTGGTTTTTTTGTTGGTTGTTGTGGCAGAAGAGCCGATCCTACTGCTTGTATAATCATCCCAATCGAGTAATATTCAGGTACTCTTTGTTTTTTTTGGTAAAGTCACGTAGGTAAAAAATAAAATAAAAATAAATTAAATCACGACGTTTGCACCGTCACAGCAAAATTACTGTATCAGTGACGGTGCCACCTGAAGACGGAAGCTTGTGTTGCCTCCGAAACGTCGTGATTTTTATTTTTATTTATTTTTTCACCTACGTGACTTTACCGAAAAAAAACAAAGAGTATGGACCCTTGCAGTCACGAAAACTTCAAATCTAGAATTAATATTCAGGTACATTCGGGTGCTTGGCCAATACCAGTTAATACAGTGAATTGGTTTTTTTCAGCTATGGGAAGAAACTAGAGAAAATTCCTGCAGAACAGTGGTAGAACATACAAACTCTGCAGAGAGTGGGGCCCGAGTTGGGAATAGAACCCAGGTCCATCTAGCCACGAGGTATAAATGGTACCACTGCAGCTCATTTGAGAACCGAGGTTAACTGTTGGTGAAAAGGGCACGGTTACATAATTTGTGTGGCTTTATTCCATCAAATCACATCACACGGCTTCTATTTCTGGAATGTGGCCAACCGTTTGATTAAAACAAACATAGGCATCACACAAACCATTTACTTTTTGGAGGAAAAAAAAACGTTCATTATGAAATCAATACGTTCTCTAATCGCGCCCCTAAGACGAGTATTGGCCTGTGGTAATCTCTTTTTACAGGCGTTAAGCAGTTTCAAAACAGTGCCTATTACCCTGCTGTGATATATGGATCGGAAGCATTGAAACCGACAAAGGCAATGAAATTCAAGCTTTAGAGGTGAAACGGAAAGGTGAACACATAGATCGGGGAGAGAATGAACGTGTAGAGAAGTCAAGAATTCTTATCAACATGTGAGAGTTCATCAGCATTGGTTGAAGCTAGCCTGACTTGATGATTCGATAAATGTCAAAACTATTCCAGAGGTTGCTCGGATTGAACCAAAGCTGCTGATACGACGGGTTGTCTAAAACGTATTTGAATATTCAAAGCAGTGAGACATACTGTATACGCGAAGGAGGTTTTATATATAAGGAAAGCAGGTGGGCTTGGATCAGAGGTCGCAACCGGGTACCCGATACCCGTACCCTACCCGATACCCGGCTACCCGTACCCGGGTACGGGTACCCGTTTGCGACCCTGGTGCGGCCGGGTAGACCATGAGTCACTGGTGAGTAACTGTTTGTCACTCATTTCCCAACGTCTTGTCTCTTCTCACAATTCAAATTCCTAGAATCAACCCACCCGCGCCAGCAACATGGCTTCATCCCAGAGGTCGCAATCAGGTACCCAATACCCGTACCCTACCCGTACCTGGCCGGGTACGGGTAAGGTACGGGAACGGCCGGGTACGGGTAGCCGTTTGCGACCCTGGTGCGGCCGGGTACGGGTACGGGTAAGGAATCAAAACCCGTTTTCGACCTCTGGCTTGGATGTATCATGGATGATGATAATGATGATGAAACAAGTGTGGAAATTCCACATTGAAATGAAAAAGGCCACCGGATAATAACTGTTGACAAGCAAGTAGAACAGCATTAAACAGTTTGTTCATTTTACTTACCCCAGAGGGCTGATGATAAAGATGATGACTTCTTCTGCTGATGATGACGCTGTTGCTGATGACGATAACCACGATGACGAGAGGGATTTGAATTCACAAGCTCGTGATCAGCTGCCAAAACTGCTCAACCAACCGAGTCGCATCTGGCAACACAGCATGTGATTTGAAAATTCTGTTATCACTTCACAGAGGATTTTTCCCCCATTGGTTTAAAAATTAACAAAGGGACAGAAAGGTTTACTTGCTGTTCTTTCAAGACAACCCTGAGCTCCCACGAAGCCACACAAACAGTAATGGATTAACCACAGAGCCAAACGGATATTAAACATGCCAACCATTCCACAACCACGAAAATGACGTTCACATTCTTCTGAGTTGCATATTAAAAACTGCGTTTTTTTTAATAACATAGAAAAAACATAATCTAATGTATTTATCTCCAATGTGGTATGTGCAGCGGAGGCGTGGTGGTTAGTGAATTGCGCACTGAACCCGGTGATCCGAGGTCAATTCTTGTAAAAAAAAAAAGTAAATCAATAGATTTCATAAATATAACGTCACCGGCGATTGATATCTAAACCAGGTCTGGCCCAGCAGCCACTTGGTTCATCCACCAATAGACGCTGACCAGAGTGGTGTTTGCTGCATTAACACATTGCCCTGCCAAATGGGTGTCGAAAAAAATTAACCCGTAAAAACAAAGTTTTTCACTCTAAATCCTTTATATGCGTGGCGGCTAGAGTCCTCTCGTCCTCTGGCTTGAGATGGCTGCCACCTATGGGTCAGATGATTGTCTGCCAGTATTAAGCAATTGGTAATTAAATATTTAATTTGTTTTCCCTAAACAGTGTAAAATTTTGGGAAAAAAATTTTCACGAACATTAATTGTCTCGCACAACGAGTCTGTGTGCAAAATGTCAGCTCGATTGGATCACGAGAAGTGGGTTAAAAAACGACCGAAAGATTTGCACGGTCGTAAGCAAGCAAGCACGCAAGCAAGCAAGCGAACTTAATATAAAGGATTTAAAAAGACAAAGATCCCCCCCCCCCCCCCCGTGTAGCCTTAACAGACTGTTGGGGCAAGTGCTGTTAGCGAGCAGCACCTATGAAGACCAGCACGGCACACGAGGGGGTGGGTGGCCAGCACCACGCCCGGGCCGCCTTTGTCTCCCCCAGTGGCGATGTTTACTACACACCGCACCAGGTAGTCATTTGAGGCTGAGTCGACCTAGGGGAGGCCCATGAGCGTGAATCGAACCTCGGGTCGCCGGGTTCGCAGCGCAGCGCTAACCTGCTCCACGACCTTATTCCACCACGTGCTTTCAGAACTCCCCTTTAATGTAATTCTTTTTCTCTCCTTCGCTTGATCGACCCCCTATCGTGCCTGGCGTTTCCTGCCATGTATTTCCAAAACTCTCTTGGTGTTGTTGTTGTTGCTGCGTTCCGGGTGATGAATCATGAATTGAAATTGTTGATGTTTGTTGTTGGTGGTGGTGGTGGTTGCAGTCCTCAACGTCACCGGCAGCTGCGATGCGTCACCGAGAGAAGAGGAGCACAGTTGGGGGCCGTCCATAAATGACGTCACGAACCTAGGGGGGGGGGGTGGGGTCAGACATTTGTGACGATGTGTAACGAGGAGGGGGGGGGGTTTGAGAAATGTGACGTCACATCAAAATGCGCAACTTTAAATAAATATAGACAACACGTTCTACTTAATTAAATAGACTTTTTAAACACATTCCTGCGGAGGGAGCTGGTAGGAACGTTGGGTTGCTCGGTCAATGGCCAGGGTCAATGGCGGCGTGGTGTATTCTGCAAATATGCCCGACTGTGAGGGCGGGCACAAGTCGGCGTGAGTAGGTTAAACGTTGAGTTTTATAAGGGCACCACGAAGTGACCAGCCCCTCCCCACCCAGCCCCACCCCTCCCACCCCCCACCCAGCCCCTCCCCACCAATAGTTTAAAGCGATTTGAAGCATGTTTTTTTTGGGGGGGGGGGGGGCAGAGCTTTGTGACGTCATATTTGAGGGGGGTCTGACTTTTTGTGGCGTCGTGTGACGAAAGGGGGGGGGGGTCAAAAATCGTCCAAAATCGCGTGACGTCATTTATGGACGGCCCCTTAACTGTGTTAACGACAGCTGTATACCGTCCTATAAATTATTGTTTAATATGTTATGGAGGTTAATAAATTATCAATACATATGTATAATATTCTCTTGTATTGTAATTCACCCGATACGTATATTTTACTTGCTATGTCAAGTCAATTACAATGCATGAGAATATTGACCTCATAACATGAAGTCAATAACAATCCAAATATTATGTTACACACCAAGTCAATTGCAATGCTGTACAAGAGAATAGGGAGTCAACAGGCCGATAATTCATCTCTTAGTTAAAACACATTCCTGCGGAGGGAGCTGGTAGGAACGTTGGGTTGCTCGGTCAATGGCCAGGGTCAATGGCGGCGTGGTGTATTCCGCAAATATGCCCGACTGTGAGGGCGGGCACAAGCCGGCGTGAGTAGGTTAAACGTTGAGTTTTATAAGGGCACCACGGGGTGACCAGCCCCTCTCCACCCAGCCCCACCCCTCCCACCCAGCCCCACCCAGCCCCACCCAGCCCCTCACCACCCTCCCCACCCAGCCTCTCCCCACCCTCCCCTCCCCACCCAGCCCCTCCCCACCCTCCACCACCCCAACCCCTCCCCACCCTCCTCTCCCCACCCAGCCCCTCCCTCAACAAAGGACGGACACAATAATCCCCTGTGGGCTGGTAGAACCAGTGGGTTCCTACCAGTATAATGGACACTACTACAAGTTTACTACGAACACAAATGTGCTCTGGAAACGTTAACCAATAAAGTTGTTTTCAATTTTATAAATAGCATATATATTTATATTTATTATTACTGTGTATCATAGTTGCCGATGACTGTAATTCGACAAATAATTATCAAAAGCATAACAATGGGCGACAGCTAAGGGCCCATCCAAATTGCCAAACGCGACTGAGCAAGACGAAGGCGACATTTACGAGTCAGATGGATGACCCAAAAGACGAGATCACGTAGTGGCGCTGGACCAGGACACAATGAATCCCAGGAACAAAATGAATAAAAAATTATATTTTGGAAGAAAAAAAATTCCGTCCATTCAGGCCCATTGTTGGTTTCCCTGAGCAAAAAAAAACATTATTTATAATTAAATTATTTCGTGGGAATAATTGTATACTGCCTCAGCGCTATTAGAGACTGCCCTGCGTAAATGGCCGAAAAGTCAGGGTTATGAAATATTTTTTTGTAGCAAATCACATGCGGGTTGTTCACACTGTCTGTCGTTAACATTAATGAACTTTGTAATATTTTTTTATAAGATTACAGGACTCATCTTTGAACATGCATCAATTATGTTTCGTCTCAATTCATTCTACTTAATGTCATCTGAAAAGAAAGAGGATGTTGATAACGTTAATAGATAAAATATGAACTTGAAGACTCAACAATACAAACTTTTAATGCCAGTGTTAAAATAAATTAAATAACCCAATATGTCCTGACATTTAGATCACCCTGTAATAAAATGATTGAGTTCACCGATTGGCAGAGCTGATATTATTCGACAAAGACTCACATAAAACTGCACGGAACGAACGTCATCGACGGCATTCAAACCGATTGCAATTAAACAAAAATTCTCACTCAATTAACGGCCAAGCCGAGATTGGACTGTCTGGCTCCTCTGCTAAAACACCAGCGACCCAGACTGGATTCTTTCGAACATATGTGCAGTGAAAATTTCCATTTAAAGCTTTCGTGACTGCAGGGATTCATCTTCTTGGTTCTTTCGGTAAAGTAACGTAGAAGGGAAGTAATAAAATAATACAAATAAAACATAATGAAATAATTCTCACGACGTTTCGGCCACAACGCCCTTCTACGTGACTTTACCGAAAGAACCAAGAAGATATGTGCAGTGCTCATTGGCCATGGAAATGTTATACAATGAGATGCCCTTTTTTGTATGTGTGGGTCAAGGACATGCCTTCTAGCCCCGCTTCAAATCGCGTTCGTGACGACGTGAATAATGTATTGCGTAGCAATGCGTGACGCACGCGATCCAAGGCCACACAATCGGTGACGACCCCGTCTTATATTTTATTTTTCTCTCAAGGGATAGCTTGTGCCTCTACTTGTCTGTGCCGCTTGGATGACACGGGGAAAGCTCACCCACAGTTTTCCCCACCGTCCCAAAAAGCATCACTCGACCCTTTTTTCTTCTTGGTTCTTTCGGTAAAGTCACGTAGAAGGGAAGTAATAAAATAATAAAAATAAAACATAATAAAATAATTATCACGACGTTTCGGCTACAACGCAAGCAGCCGAAACGTCGTGAGAATTATTTTATTATGTTTTATTTTTATTATTGTATTACTTCCCTTCTACGTGACTTCACCGAAAGAACCAAGAAGATGAATCCCTGCAGTCACGAAAGCTTTAAATCGAAATTCGACCCTTTTTGTCACGTGTTTTGGGTGTTTTTTCACCTTTGAGACCGACACAGGAGGTACTGCTTCACGATTATGGCTCATTGCCCGATGACGCTCACCGGTTCTTGTTGTGATCAACAGCGAAACGTCACGGTTACCCGAATCGTAAATGTCGTGGGTTTACTCTCCAACACACACACCAAATCGTGCTGAAGTAGTAAGTAATTGGCACGTTTTGTTTACATGACAAACCTTTACTAATTGGCTGTGTCGGGTGGTGTCAGGTGATCATGCCGCAGGTGAGTGCGGCTTGGGAGATTGCTTCATCTAGCAGCGGATTGACCGCGGCTGATGATGATAATGATGACGGTGATATTCCAACTTAATTTGGAGCTTTCGTGACTGCAGGAATTATTCTTTGGTTCTTTCGGTAAAGTCACGTATAATAATAAAATAATAAGTTAAATTAAATTCTAGCATACGCTAGCTAGTAAATTAAATTAAATACTAGCATACGCTAGCTAGTATTTAATTTAATTTATTATTTTATCTTTATACGTGACTTTACCGAAAGAACCAAAGAATAGGGTGATATTCCAATTACGCTATGGGCGCCGTATACAGGAAGCCGTCGTTTAACGCGGTGGTAGATGCCGCGTTAAGCGAAAAACGCGCTAAGCGAAACCGGTTTTCCCCATAAATAGTGTAACGGTAAGGTTTGGCGAGATACGGTGCACTGCTACGCACGCGCAGTGAGATGGTGGGACAAATAACCGAGGGTACGTTGCCGCGTTACTGTATCACTCCGCTCAGCCTCGCAGCTCAAGTAGTTCGTCATCGACTGCCCAGAAACCGCGTTATAACGGCACGTGCTCCGCGCTATAACAGTGCACGTTCCGCGTTATAACGGTGCGCTAAATATATATCAGTGGCGAATTATAGCCGAGCCGAGCCGGTCCCGGACCCTGCCTGAAGTATACTTAAATAAAAACAACACGCGACCCAACACGGCGTAGGAGAGGCCTCCTCCATCCAGCAAGCGGATCGACTCATGGATGAACATTCTGGAACTTTCCCAGTGAGCAGCCGAACCATCGCGCTTCAGAGTTCGGCCGCGGAAGACGTTCGCCACAGAACTGGACTGCTGAAGGGCCCATTCAAAAGATCCATTTGCCCTCACTTGGAGGACACCCGTTTCGTTTTGCAGGGATTGTTCAACAGAAATCAGAGCATCGTTTGTTATTCATCTGGAGAGCGTGGAAATGTGACGAATTTTTAGTAGACATCGGCCATCTCCACCAATACCAGGCCACGAGCTACGTTTCCTCCGACGTCATCCGCTAAAGAGGACGATGATTTACGGCGCCGTCACTGATCGTTCCGGGGGCAGGGTGCCCCCCCCCCCCCCACAAATTGTCGTTATTGATCTAAGTTGGTTTGTTGGACACGGAAAGAACAAATGATGAATGCATGCATTTTTGTGTGCGCGTGTGTGTGAGTCATTGGTCACCAGGCTGAGATTTTTAGCTCACTACACTTTACAACCCGCTTAGATCGCAAGCGAATGGGACCCGGCTCATGTGCGTAATTACATAAAAAATAAATGCAATCAATGGATGGACAGAGTCAATGATAAATAAAGCAATATTACTCTGAGGTCAAGACTCATTTCCTGGGGTGATCGGGCTTTGCCATGCAGCTTCCAGACTTTGGAAGGCTTTTGCCTTTGCTAATAAGGCATTCAGAGTCGTTAAGATCTATTTCAATTCCCTCTTTGAAATCTCGCCGCAGTAATCATTGACCCCACGCACCAATGATTGTGCTAATTCAGTACAAGACAATTTCTCGTGCAACCCTGGGTTTTTAGTGCCAGCCCAGGACCCATGCTGATTTGATGGCACATCAGCACACAGTGTCCTACATTTTAAATGCTATGCCGCCAAATTGCTAGGCTCCTCTTGAACACGTTTTATAATAGGCTTGGAGATCGTCTCGCTGATAACACTGGCACCTTGGTTAGAAATACATGGCACAATGTGCCAAGATCTTGGGATTGATATCTGACCACGGCTAACATATTCGTAAAGTCACGTAGGTAAAAAATAAAAATTAATAAAAGTAAAATATAAATAAAATAAAAATCACGACGTTTCGGAGGCAACCCAAGCCTCGGTCTTCAGGTGGAACCGTCACAGCACGATAGCTGTATCAAGTAAGAGAAATTCCAAGAAAACAGTCCTTTTATATATACTGGTTGAGGGTGGGAGGAGCCAAGGTAGGCCCTGGATATTATTTTGTGAGGTTCGGTGCGGCTGAAGCACGCTGTTAGGAATGAGCCTTTGTTGTGTAAACTAGGTGCGGATGATGTAAACGTGCGGCTAACATCTAAATGCCTTGTTGCCAACTTCCCAGGGTCCTCTTGAAAACGTCTTATTGTCGTTTAGTGATCACTCTCGCTGAAAACAAGGGGCACGTTTGTGGGGGTTTTTTTACACCTGCAGAGTAGTCTCGTAAAATGTGTACATGGGAAGAAATATTGTATGCCTAAGATCTAAAAACTAAACTTAATATAAACAAAACAATGGCACGTCATTATCATCATCATCATCATGAATAGTAGCATCATTATGCTAATCGCGCTAATAAGGTCGCACTCATTACACACAAAGTTACTTGCCACAAATGAACCACGATACCTCTCTGATCTCGTCAAGAACCATAAACCATCACACGAACTCCGGTTATCTTCACAGCATCAGCAGCAGCGACTTCTGGCGAGCCATCAAACAAAGGCGGTGGTCACAGCATCGCGCGGCGCTTTCAGATGCGCGTCTGTGGCCGTCTGGAACGCTCTTCCTTCCGATATTAGGAAGCCACTGCAGCTTTTAAATCTAGATTGAAAATTCATTTCTTTAGAACCGCTTTTGGTGTTGAGTTTGCTCTTCTTCCCACGCACCTCCCATTCGCACGGTTGGCTACGTCTGCGAAATAAGTTCAAGTTCATTCAGACGCTGTCTTTCCGACAGACCTGTTCTTCACCTGAGGACGGCTGCTTGCGTTGTGGCCGAAACGTCGTGGGAATTGTATTATTTTATTATGTTTTGTTTTTATTATTGTATTATCTCCCTTCTACGTGGCTTTACCGAAAGAACCAAGAAGAAGTTCAACGGACTTACATAAACATATAATTTCCGCCATAATGATCAACATCACTGCTATAACAATCAGTGCCATTATCATTGTCCTTTGGGGCAAGTAAAAGAGGCAAAGCAGCACCAGCTGGTGAAGTTGCACCTACTTGGCATCGTCCAGTTGAATTTCAAATTAAAGCTTTCATGACTGCAGGGATTCATCTTCTTGGTTCTTTCGGTAAAGTCACGTAGAATGGAAATAATAAAATAATAAAAATAAAACAAAATAATTCTCACGACGTTTCGGCCACAACGCAAGCAGCCGTCCTCAGGTGGAGAGCAGGTCTGTCTGAGAGCAGGTCTGTCGAGAAGACAGTCAGACTCTGTCTACTCGACAGACCTGCTCTCCACCTGAGGACGGCTGCTTGCGTTGTGGCCGAAACGTCGTGAGAATTATTTTATTATGTTTTATTTTTATTTTATTATTTCCATTCTACGTGACTTTACCGAAAGAACCAAGAAGATTGTCCAGTCGGTGAGTAATCCCACGGACATGCTTACTCCTGCCACTGAAACGTCACCAATGGCTTCGGATTGCCGGAGGAAATGGGCACCACCAATGGACCCATTTGGAGCAGGTGGCCCTGACATTGTCTCATACATCGCACGGCGTTACGTCAATCCCGTGCGTCCATTCATCATCGTCCGTCAATTACGTCTCGGGGACATGTGGCATTAAAAGCTTTGTGAGCCAATGCGTCGCCTCACACCAGCAGACCCATTCAATGACGCTCATCAACCCATTTATAAGATAATGGAGAATATTGGACTGACGTGGAGACATTATGTGTGTGTACGTGCATGAGTGTGTGTGGGGGGAGCGGTGGTGTAGTAGTTAGCGCGCTGCGCTATGAACCCGGTAACCCGAGTTCGGTTCCCGCTCAAGGCGGTCACCAGTGACGATTATCTGAACCGGTCTTGGGCCTCCCCTAGGTCGACTCAGCCTGAAATGAGTACCTGGTGCCGTGTGTAAACATCGCCACTGGGGAGACAAATGCGGCCGGGCGTGGTGCTGGCCACCCACCCCCTCGTGTGCCGTGCCGGCCTTCATCGGTGCTACTCGCGAACAGGGAGGGGCTGGGTGGGGAGGGGCTGGTCACCCCGTGGTGCCCTTATAAAACTCAACGTTTAACCTACTCACGCCGGCTTGTGCCCGCCCTCACAGTCGGGCATTTTTGCGGAATACACCACGCCGCCGTTGACCCTGGCCATTGACCGAGCAACCCAACGTTCCTACCAGCTCCCTCCGCAGGAATGTGTTTAAAAAGTCTATTTAATTAAGTAGAACGTGTTGTCTATATTTATTTGAAGTTGCGCATTTTGATGTGACGTCACATTTATCACCCCCCCCCCCTCGTCACACATCGTCACAAATGTCTGACCCCCCCCTAGGTGCGTGACGTCATTTATGGACAGCCCCTCATACGGGGATAGTTGTCTTTGCGGGGAGGTGATCACTGACCCATCGGTTATAAATACCTAGCAACACCACGTGTTCTCTGGCGACGGCTATAATCATTTGCAAGTGTTAGATCTGTAACTGTCTTTGGCCTTCCTCTCGATCACATGAGCCTCAAATGAGTTACCCGGTGCGATGTGTAAACAGTAGAATAAAGGTAACCCATTTCATACTTTACCGAAAAAACCAAAAAGAGTATGAATCCTTACAGTCACGAAAGCTTCAAATCTAGAATTAACCCATTTCAGGCTGAGTAGATCTGGAGGACGAATGCAAAATGAGTCAATAAAATGTGAAACCACTGTGCCATACTTTAATAGGTGCTCGCTAACAGCATTGGGGCCGTCCATAAATGACGTCACGCACCTAAGGGGGGGGGGTCAGATTTTTGTGACGATGTGTGACGAAGGGGGGAGGGGGTGAGAAATGTGACGTCACATCAAAATGCGCAACTCTAAACAAATATATAATTGTTATAACAACACTAATTGTTATAACAACACTCCAACTACAACATCAGAGTGCAGCGCCACATTAAATACGCACTACAATGACAATAGTTTAAAGCGATTTGAAGCATGTTTTATTTTCAAAATGAAAATATGGTTTTGGGGGGGGGGGGGCAGAGCTTTGTGACGTCATATTTGAGAGGGGGGTCTGACTTTTTGTGACGCCGTGTGACGAGAGGGGGGTCAAAAAATCGTCCAACATCGCGTGACGTCATTTATGGACGGCCCCATTGGCCCCAACAGGAGTCTCCATGAACAACGTGGAGCCGACGTGCCCCCTACAGGACAGACAGTGCATACGTCAACAAAAAACCCATTCACTTTAACAACAACGTAGGAGTAGGTGGCGTTTCGCGATCAATATCATCCGTAATGCAGGTTTTTTTTGGTGGGGGCTAAATCGCGTAAATATATAAATGTGTCCTCAATCTTCACAGTAATACATGTACATTTCCTAGCCACCGTGATGATGATGAGAGAGAAAGAGACACGCAAACTCTAAATATACAGCAGCAGGCGTCAGAGTCGGGATCGAACCCACGACCATCCTGTACACCAGGCGAGGTCGTTAACATCTCCTAGCCACCACAAGATGTACATTTTAATCAAACAATTAAACAAACTGGAGACTCCGTTGAGACTTCCTGGAGCGGTGGTCGACGGGTAACCGAGGCGTGCTTTGATCAACAGCAACCTCTGTTCGATTTCAAGTCGCGGCTAACATCAGTGGCTAGTGACATCTGAACCCCTTCACCAATAAGCAATAACACAACTACTACTTCGTAGTACAGTACCATTTAGTAGTAGTAGATAAAAGTGGAGGTGGGAGCATGTTTTTCCTGGATTTTTCTGTCACTTTAAGATGTTTTCTTGTTCATGTTTTTGCTTTTTTAAATCCTTTATATTAAGTTCGCTTGCTTGCTTGCGTGCTTGCGTGCTTGCTTGCTTGCTTACGACCGTGCAAATCTTTCGGTCGTTTTTTAACCCACTTCCCGTGATCCAATCGAGCTGACATTTTACACACAGACTCGTTGTGCGAGACAATTAATGTTCTTGAAAATTTTTTCCCAAAATGTTACACTTTTTAGGAAAATTTTTTATATTTAATTACCAATTGCTTAATGGTGGCAGGCAATCATCTGACCCATAGGTGGCAGCCATCTCAAGCCAGAGGACGAGAGGACTCTAGCCGCCACGCATATAAAGGATTTATAGTGAAAAACTTTGTTTTTATGGGTTATACTTATTGTTTGTTGCGGTTGCACCCGATTCAAGAGCCGAATGGCTCACAGGGCTATACCTAATACATGAAACAGATAAAAATGAAACCGGCGACCTGAGTTCAATTCATACCCGGCTACGGCTGCCATCAGCGGCGAGTTGATATCAGAACCGGTTCTGTCAACGCCCAACGCATCACCAACCCACACTGACCAGCGTGGTGAAGTATGGTCACTCACCCACACGGCTGAGACGTTGTGGGGAGGTGTCCATCTAGCCGTGGATTGACAATGGAATATCAATGATTATAATAATTATTTTTCATTACTGCAAATAACTCTCCTGCATGATGAAAACAACACGGATAGGGATTACCCTTTCTGGCAATAATACAGGAGGTGTTAAGATGTCCTAACGCTAAATTGCCAACACCTATTTGAAGACATCAAGTCTGCAATAATCACACATCATTGATGCTCGTGGTAAAACATTGCAAAACGCACGTGTGCTTTGAACACGCTATGCGTTGCCTTTGAAACGAAATCGGCCTACATAGCCGGTGTTAGAACTCCATAAAGGCGAGCAGCACAAAGGGAATGCGAAGATCAACGCATTTATTATTTGCTCGGGGGTGAACAGTTCAATAACACTGGTCAACAAAAAGAAACATTTTTTTCCGGCCTAGACTTTTGCAGCTGTTTTCGACAAATTTCAGGGTACTGATTCCAAATCTGATCTCAGATTTGCTCGATCACATCTCATTTTTATGCTATCGGCATACCCCATTTTCATTGATTTTACCCGAAATTTACTCTGTCACTTATGACTGCTTTAGTGTTAAAATACGGTGCTGTATTTTTAGGATAGTGTGTTTATAGTATCATTTTATGTAGATATCCACATTTATTTAATATTCTTCTTCTGCAGTTTTTATTGAAAATGCAATATTTGATATCTCAAACCCCTGATGTGATAGACAAAAACTGATGCCATATTTGGAATCAGCACCCCAAAATTACATTAAAACCTTGATTTAAAGCTTTCGTGACTGCAGGGATTCATCTTCTTGGTTCTTTCGGTAAAGTCACGTAGAATGGAATAATAAAATAATAAAAATAAAACATAATAAAATAATTATCACGACGTTTCGGCCACAACGCAAGCAGCCGTCCTCAGATGAAGACCAGGTCTGTCGATAAGACAGGTCTGTCGATAATACGTTTCGGCCACAACGCAAGCAGCCGTCCTCAGGTGAAGAACAGTTATGTCGATAAGACAGGTCTGAAGACTCTGTCTTATCGACAGACCTGTTCTTTTACCCGAAATTTACAGAGTCTGAAGACTCTGTCTTATCGACAGACCTGTTCTTCACCTGAGGACGGCTGCTTGCGTTGTGGCCGAAACGTCGTGAGAATTATTTTATTATGTTTATGTTTATTATTTTATTATTTCCATTCTACGTGACTTTACCGAAAGAACCAAGAAGATACCTTAAAACCGTTGGAATACCTTATGCCAGAAAAAGTGTGTTGACCAGTGTAATGAATGGGTCGCGTCGATATCGACTCTCCCCGTAGTTCTGCGAACATCCACAGGGTGCCACGCGTGAGTGCGAGACACGGGGGTGCACACCATCGGGAAACGTCGGCGTACAGGCAAGGTGAACACACCTCGATACGAAGCAGATGCGTCCCTAGGGCTTCGTTCGTAACATTGAAACTTGCTATGTTTGAATTATCGTATGACCTTAGTACTTTGAGGATGCGTTCCCAGGCTTCGTAACTTGCAATTTATTACGAAAAGCACTTGTCAACAAAGACAATTTATATTGCAAGTTTTATTATAGCATAGATAAATAAAGACCGTGATCTGTACGTCTGAAAAAAACACATCAAGGGTACATATTCTTAGGTTTTTTCGGTAAAGGCACGTAGGTAAAAAATTAAAATTTATAAAAGTAAAATAAAAAATAAAATAAAAATCACGACGTTTCGGAGGCAACACTAGCTTCCGTCTTCAGGTGGAACCGTCACAGCACGATAGCTGTATCACTTGATATAGCTTTAATACATATCAGTGTATTTATTTTACTTTATTTGTTAATATCACTACCATTGCATTAACGATAATACATCCAAATCTCGTTATAATGAAACCTCGTGAATGGAATATTCGTATAATCGACAGTATTAATGGAACGTCAAAAGTGACCGACCCTTTTAAGGAATTGTGGGTCGAGAAAAATAATGAGACTTTCGCATCGATGATACCATCATTTTATTTTGTACCAAGAAGGGGCCTCACAGAATCTCAAGACTCATTCTCAGGAGGACCTTGCTACCCTGGGATGCTTGGCCGTTTCCATTTATGGGCGTTTGGAAACATCGGGGGGCGGGGGCAGAAAACTGGAGAAGCGAGAAAAAAAGGGGCAACAAGGTGACACCACTGAAAACTCCGCACAGATGGATTCGATAATCTGTTGCTGTACGGACATCACCTGTTCTGAACTAATCTATTTATAATTTTACCAGGTAAGGCCTACTGGCTAAATTGCTCTTTTTTTTCAGAAGCGATCTGGCTATTATCACAAATGATAGCTCAACGAAGTGGCTTATCATCACGTTGAGATTTATAACAGCCAAGCACACGTGTTTCTAAATGTGGAGGGGAAAATGCACGGATAAAAAATTAACACGTAAAAACAAAGTTTTTCACTCTAAATCCTTTATATGCGTGGCGGCTAGAGTCCTCTCGTCCTCTGGCTTGAGATGGCTGCCACCTATGGGTCAGATGATTGTCTGCCAGCATTAAGCAATTGGTAATTAAATATTTATTTATTTTCCCTAAACAGTGTAAAATTTTGGAAAAAAATTTTCACGAAAATTAATTGTCACGCACAACGAGTCTGTGTGCAAAACGTCAGCTCGATTGGATCACGGGAAGTGGTTTAAAAAACGACCGAAAGGTTTGCACGGTCGTAAGCAAGCAAGCAAGCACGCAAGCACGCAAGCACGCAAGCAAGCGAACTTAATATAAAGGATTTAAAAATCCACGCGACCACGGCGAGAGCACGCAAGCTCCAAATATACAGCAGGCGTCAAGGGTTGGGATCGAGCCCACGATCTCCTGCATACCAGGCGAGGTAGTTAACATTTCGCTCCTATGGCACCTGTTCTCCTCGCAGCCCAAGTCCCGACATTACCTGGTCGCTCATCCAAGCAGAAAGCAGACTTAAATTTCGATGTGAAGCTTTCGTGACTGCAAGGATTCATATTCTTGGTTCTTTCGGTAAAGTCACGTAGAAGGGAAATAATAAAATAATAATAAAACAATACATTTTCTTGTTTTATTTTTATAAACAATGCAATGTTTTATTGTTTTATTTTTATAAACAATAAAAACAGTTTATTGGTTTATTTTGTATTATTTTATCATTTCCCTTCTACGTGACTTTACCGAAAGAACCAAGAATAAGAAGCCAGACTGTTTAGATGAAGAATATTGGAGACATCCAGGGTAATTTGGTCACAGCTGTATTCCACTTTTCCCACCTCCATACGACGGCTACCAGAAGCACCAACGGAAAGACCACCTCCACGATCAAACGAGTATGTGTGCTTCACCCTGTTGCAACACGCAAGTCAGTGGTGTAAATTCCACATTCCGATGGCAGGAACAAGTACACCCGCTTGATAGGGTCACTGAAGATGGACCGATTCTCGAAACATTGATCTGTGAAAGTATAATGTTTCTAATGTATATAGTGTTTATTTTTGCATCTATAACATAACCACTGGTGACTTCTCACAAAGTGGTACCTATTTTATAGACGCCTGATCATGATGATTATACTGGCAGTGTGATGCTGTCATTATCACGCTCCACTAAATTTGACAAAAGCTGATCGGTCATCAACTCGGCCCATCATCTCTTCGGAACCAATAAAAACGAGTGTCCGTTTGTGGATAGCAGTGCACAGCGGTTGTCCGATGGATTGACTCGTCCCCGTCCTAGAAACGTGGAGAATGTATCCCCGCTGGCCTCAGAGAGCCAACCGAACTGAGCACCGCCACGTGCTCGCTCACGAAAGGAGACAAACATGCGCATCGTGACCTTTTTTGTTCTGAAGACGAACAAAACAAAAAAAAAGATCTTGCCGATATCACGGTCCAACGATCATCTGAGCCCGACCACGACAATGATGATCACAAAAGGACTTCCTCCGCCGGATGCGTCAGCGAAGAGGTGGACATCACCACCGGCCCTTCCCCCCTATCCCACCCCGAGCCGGTTATTTGCTCGCAAAAAAGCCCCCCTCGCTCGCACCCACAATAGCCACCGCCTCTCCATTCACCTGGACCCTAGGGGTCGCAGCACACGATGATAATCGCCGCAGCACGGATCAAGGCTTTTGAGTTGTCAACGCCTGCCGATGCCGATCCTACTGCTGCTGCTGCTGCTCTCATCCGCCGCCGTGACCAACAAACCAAGGACTTCTTTTTGGAGACGGGAGGGAGAGGGGTCGGGTTGGAGAGGGGAAGCGGTCGCAGGAGGGGTCAGGGCGAAATGACCTGACCTCGGGTCAAGGTTCAAGGCACCGTTTTTCGGCAGCTGCACAGAGAGACTGGGAGAGGATGGGGTGGGGTGGTGGGGGGGGGGTGAAGGAGAGAAAATAAATGGGAGAAATTGGACGTTATTGATGACATGCCGACTCCGCCTCCATTCAGGGGTCCGTGGCCTCGTGACCCCCCCCCCCACCCTCGGGCGCGCCCTTTCATGAGCGCGACCCCCCCGGGCGACAGAGACCCGAGAGGGCCCGACACCGCGTCTCGCGTCGGGCACTTCGTGGTGATGGGGTGGGGGACTGCCCGGTGCTCCGATGGCTGACGGCTCGGAGATATTGCGGTGGTTGTGGTGTTGAGTGTACGTGCGCGCGCGTGTGCGTGTACCTTGAACTTATTTCGCACCGTACGAAGCCAACCGTGCTTATCGGAGGTGCGGGGGAAGGCCAACAAACTGAACACAAAAAGCAGTTCGAAAGAAACGAGTTTTCCATCAAGATTATGTAAAAGTGCACAGCTTCAATGGCTTCCCAATATCGGAAGGAAGAGCGTTCCAGACGGCCGCAGATGCGCGTCTGACAGCGCGATGCGGTGACCGCCGTCTTTGTTTGATGGCCAAAAACCGCTGCTACGAGGATGACCGGAGTTCACTGTGTGGGTGTCTCAGTGGAGACACTCTCCCCTCTGGGTGTCTCAGTGGAGACACTCTCCCCTCTGGGTATCTCAGTGAGACTCTCTCCCCTCTGGGTGGGTGTCTCAGTAGAGACTCTCTCCCCTCTGGGTGTCTCAGTGGATACACTCTCCCCTCTGGGTGTCTCAGTGAGACTCTCTCCCCTCTGGGTGGGTGTCTCAGTAGAGACTCTCTCCCCTCTGGGTGTCTCAGTGGATACACTCTCCCCTCTGGGTGTCTCAGTGAGACTCTCTCCCCTCTGGGTGACTCAGTGAGGCTCTCTCCGCTCTGGGTGTCTCAGTGAGATTATCTCCCTTCTGGGTGTCTCAGTGAGACTCTCTCCCCTCTGGGTGGGTGTCTCAGTGAGACTCTCTCCCCTCTGGGTGTCTCAGTGGAGACTCTCTCCCCTCTGGGTGTCTCAGTGAGACTCTCTCCCCTCTGGGTGTCTCAGTAGAGTCACTCTCCGCTCTGGGTGTCTCAATAGAGACTCCTGACTTCATTTTGAAATCAAATATCACAGAGTAAGAATATTAATTCACGTCCGAAGCACAAAAAGTAGATTATAAACGCCACCGCTGTTGTCCGGATCAACCTGCGTGCGACCGTGGCCGCTCTCCACACTCGAATGGAAGCTGAGTGAAGATACGTATAGAGCACCCCGCACAGACATGGGAGTAATCGTTTTGAGGGGAGCGGTGGCGCAGTGGTTAGCGCCACGCTGCTGCGCTACGAACCCCGGGCACCCGAGATCGATTCCCGCTCAGGGGTCAACACCGGTGACGATTCTATTATCTGAAACGGTCCCGGGCCTCCCCTAGGTCGACTCAGCCTCCCCCTCGGTCGAAGTACGGCGTGAAAGAAGTTCAACATGCATACCTTTAGACATCTGTCAGTCCACTGGGGGATGCCATGCCGTGCCGTTCATGGGGGTTTTGTTGGACCGTGAAATCTACCCCATGCAGCTCGAAGGTACATGAAAGTCCTATTCGGCCCTCCAGTGAATAGAAGGTATCCACCCCTCCGCCCCACCTCCACCCGGAGTAAGAGAAGGCTGTGATTTGACTTTGAGAGAGTGATCACACGGCCAGTGACACCTCGGCGGAGACACTTGTCACATCGCGCCGTTTAATAATTATTGACGTTTCATTAGTCCCCGGACAAAGGCCCTTTGTTTCTGCAGGTGAGCTTCACACAGGAAGGCAAGGTGCGGGGTGGGAGGTCAATTGTTCACCCCGGGGCATGAGTGGCAGCCTCGTCATCCCGAGTAAACATCCCACGTAGACGCCGGTGATCCAATTTACTTTCACTTTTTTTTATTATTCGAACGCTCGCTGTGAATGAAAGTTATGTGTTTCGAGAGGCTGCGCCCATTGGTATGTGCTGCGTGTTGAACCTCTTTCGCACCGTACGTGGTCGACCGTGCTGATGGGAGGTGCGGGTGGGGGGAGAGTTGGACAACAAACCAAACACGAAAAGCAGTTCTCAGTAAATGAGTTTGTCAATCTCGATGAAGATTTAAACGTGTACAGCTCCAGTGGCTTCCGAATATCGGAAGGGCGATAGATTCCTCCAATCACAGTGATAATTGGGGTCCTGTACCACGATTAATAGAAACCCAGGTGTTCCCAAAACAGGGTACACGATTCTTCTATGATAATAAAAATATGTTTAAAAAATTTCATTTATTTTAACGAGACAAATTTTTTTGAGATGCAGCTACAATCGTCTGGAGCATATTCTCCACAAGGAGGCGAATGATTTTTTTTGCGTTATATCATTGATAAAATTGCGTTGAACTCTTAAACAAAGGGCCCTTGCCATTAACATCTGGCAGTTCAGCACCATTGATTCGAGCGAGGTTGACCCTGCTGATGAGATGCGATGCGTCGAAACCGGTCCACAGTTTTTGGCTGAAAATAATGACCTCCGAAAATGCCGTGTGGCTGATTGGACGTGTCAACAAAATGTGTGTCGTTAAACCTGCCACCATCCGACACAGCCAATCAGTAAGGTTTGTCACGTGAGCAAAACGTGCCAACTCGTTAACGGTTCAGCAACAGCGGTTGTGTGTTGGAAAGTAAACCCACAACATTAACAATTTTAGTGCGACGTTTCGCCGGTAATTACAACCAACTTCAACAGGCTACATCCATAATCCGTTTGTCTTGGTCTTAAAGGGTAAATGATTTATACATTCTTTGTGCAGAGAAAGCTATTTATATATAAGAATATTTATATTTTTATTGTATGTGCGGAGACATGTATATGTTAAGGAGACTTTGCCTGCTTGGCTGTTTCCTCTCGCAGAGGTGGATGGGGGACGTGTGATGTGGCACAAAGAATGGTGAAATAAATGCGCATGCGTGCAATACACATACACTCACACACACACTACACACACATATACACTCACACACTACACACACACACTACACTACACACACTACACACTCAACACAATGCACACACAATACACACTCAACACACACAACACACACACACATTACACACACACATACACACTCACGCACTACATACACACACTACACACTCAACACGCACTCAACACACAATACACACACACACACTACACAATACACACACAATACACACGCACACTACACACTCAACACGCACTCAACACACAATACACACACACACTGCACACTCAACACACAATACACACACAACACACAATACACACTACACACACACTACACACTCACTACGCACACACTCAACACGCAAAACAAACTACACACACAATACACACTCAACACACAATACACACTCAACACACAATACACACACACACTACACACACAATACACACTCAACACACAAGACAAACATACACGCCCTCGCCCCCACCTCTCCTCCCACACTATATCCTGAACAGACTTTTGGGGCAAGTGCTGTTAGCGAACATCGATGCGGGGCCAACACGGCGCACGAGGATGCGGGCAACCAGAACCACGCCTGGCCGCCTTTGTCTCCCCAGTTGTTGATGTTGACACACTGATTGAAGGCTGAGAGGCGAGATAGGGGAGGCCCCGGGACAGGTTCAGAGAGTTTCCCTCACTATGCGTGCGGAATGTCACTCGCTTCGTCGTTTTCATATCGCAAGTGTTCCTCGCTGACCAGCGCGCTTTCCTCCGCCCACACGCGCCGACACTCGTGACGGGCGCGCACTCCGCTCTTTCATCCGATACGAGCGCTGCTTATTGTAAAAAAAACAAAAATGCACGTGTTAAAACACGTAATTAGAATGTAATTATAATTAGGGCTTTGTGCGGCATTATCACCGACGCGTACGGGAGGAGACGTCGTTGTCGGGGGCAGTCGGCGAGTTCAAAGAGGAGATGAGGACGGATCCACAGGAAAGAAAATCCGGACACGTGGCAAGCGAACGAAAAAGTGCTTCACAGCCTCGTCGCTTTCCTCCCGAATAAAATACTGATCATGGTGCTGAAGCCTTAGGGGGGGTGGGGGGGTGCTCGGCTCGTCCCAGGCGCCCGGGATCTTGAAACTCGCTAAACACTCGACAGCGAGGAGGCCTAATTGCCCGCAAAGCGGTGGCTATTTAACGGGAAATTAAAGCAAGGAGTGGTGCTGCAATTGCGCCGCGTCCCGATGTTAATCGCCGGCATTGCGCCATTTCGCGTTAATCACGGAGCGCGCTCGGTTGCAATTTAGCCTGACCCGTGACTGGGAACATTGGCCTGGCACCTCCCCTCCCACCCTGCCTCCCTGCCTCCCTCCTCCCCATCTCTCCGTGCCTCCCTCCTGCCCTACTCTCCCATCTTACCTCTTCATGTTTGCCCGCCTCCCTCCTCCTCCTCCTCATCTCTCCACGCTTCGCTCATCCCCATCTCTTCATATCTCTCTCCATCTCTCTCTCTCTGTCTGCCTTTTCCATATCTGCCTGCCTCCATCTCCATATATCCCGGTCTTCCTCCCCATCTCTGCCTGCCCATCTCCCCATCTCCCCATCTCTCCCCCCCCCCATCCCCCCCCCCCATCTCCCCCCCCCCCCATCTCTCCCCCCCCCCCATCTCTCCCCCCCCCCATCTCTCCCCCCCCCCATCTCTCCCCCCCCCCATCTCTCCCCCCCCCCCATCTCTCCCCCCCCCCATCTCTCCCCCCCCCATCTCTCCCCCCCCATCTCTCCCCCCCCCCATCTCTCCCCCCCCCATCTCTCCCCCCCCATCTCTCCCCCCCCATCTCTCCCCCCCCATCTCTCCCCCCCATCTCCCACACTCTCCCCCCATCTCCCCCCCCCCCCATCTCCCCCCCCCCCATCTCTCCCCCCCCCCCCATCTCCCCCCCCCCATCTCTCCCCCCCCCATCTCCCCCCCCATCTCCCCCCCCCATCTCTCCCCCCCCCCATCTCTTCCCCCCCATCTCTCCCCCCCATCTCTCCCCCCCCCCATCTCTCCCCCCCATCTCTCCCCCCCACCCCCCCATCTCTCCCCCCCATCTCTCCCCCCCCACCCCCCCATCTCTCCCCCCAATCTCTCCCCCCCCCCATCTCTCCCCCCCCCCATCTCTCCCCCCCCCCATCTCCCCCCCCATCTCTCCCCCCCCATCTCTCCCCCCCCATCTCTCCCCCCCCATCTCTCCCCCCCCATCTCTCCCCCCCCATCTCTCCCCCCCCATCTCTCCCCCCCACCCCCCCATCTCTCCCCCCAATCTCTCCCCCCCCCATCTCTCCCCCCCCATCTCTCCCCCCCACCCCCCCATCTCTCCCCCCCACCCCCCCATCTCTCCCCCCCACCCCCCCATCTCTCCCCCCCACCCCCCCATCTCTCCCCCCCACCCCCCCATCTCTCCCCCCCACCCCCCCATCTCTCCCCCCCACCCCCCCATCTCTCCCCCCCACCCCCCCCATATCTCCCCCCCACCCCCCCCCATATCTCCCCCCCACCACTCTCTCCCCCGCCACCCCCCCCCATCTCTCCCCCCCCCCCATCTCTCCCCCCCACCCCCCCCATCTCTCCCCCCCCACCCCCCCACCCCCCCCCATCTCTCCCCCCCCACCCCCCCACCCCCCCACCCCCCCATCTCTCCCCCCACCCCCCCCCCCATTCCCCCCATCTCTCCCCCCCATCCCCCCCATCTCTCCCCCCCACCCCCCCATCTCTCCCCCCCATCTTCCCCCCCCACCCCCCCATCTCTCCCCCCCTACCCCCATCTCTCCCCATCTCTCCCCCCCCCACCCTCTGCTTCCCTCCGATCATCTCCCCGGTTCTCTAGATCCCAGCAGAGCGTTCACTTTTGAAGAATGAAAACAAGTGGCTTCCCGCTTGCCCGGGTGGAATGCGCGTTACATATTCCAGGCGTTTTCACGAAGGCAGGGTTGGGCAGCCAATTCATTAATTAATTAGTGCTATTTCCATCAGGACGATTGGAGGAGAAAGGGAATTGTATTTCGGTGTGTGTAATTAAGACAAAACCCTCATTGCATTCTCAGCCATTAGCTAGCCACAGTGGTGGCGGTGATTATGCTGATGATGATGATGACGGCGGTGATTATAATGATGGTGGTGATAATGATGATGATTGGCGCGGGGCATGATGAGACACACATGGAATCCAGCAACTTGGGATCCGTGGATCGTGCAGGCAGATGAAGCCTGCCTGAGCCACTCATCACACGAGGTGGCATCTGTAAGAAGGCAGTAGAGCAAGCAGGTTCCTCACCAAACTCTTCTCGATCTGTGCGGTGGCGTTTTCCTTTCGCATGCGTCGATGTTCTACGGGTACTCTGGTTTCCTCCAGCGTCCAAAATAAATTCTCGATGAGCAATTGGCCAAACACAACGAGCAGGACTCGAAACGAAACTTTCTATTTTTTATTATTTTACCAGGTAAGGCCCCACTGAGCTATGTAGCTCTCGTTCAGAAGCGACCTGGTCTACCGCAAACGATAGGTAAACCAAGTGGCTTGTCGTCCTGTGGAAATGTCTCGCAGCCAAATTACTCTAAAACGCGTGATTCTAAATGTGGAGGGGGAACCTGGAGGACCCGGAGAAAAATCCACGCGACCACGGTAAGAGAGAGAGAGACACCGCAAACTCCAAATGTTCAGCAGGAGGCGTCAAGTCACGGCTAACATCAGTGGCGAGTGACATTAGAAACCCCTTCACCAAACCACACTCTGACCAGCGTGGTAAAGATGTTAAAGAAAAAAAACCTCTCTGGCCGACACAGCGTGGTGGGGGGAGGGGGGGGGGCGAGAGAATTTGACCCAGCAAGACTGGCAGAGGGCTGTCAATCAATCACGAGCGTGTTACCATCATCATCATCATTACCATCATCATCATTACCCTATCGACCTCCCATACGGAAGAGAGTTGGAGGTCAGCGGCGTACAGCAATGCTGAGGTCCACAACTAAATCACCACCACCACCACCATAACCAGCTGCATAGCTCATCGCATTCCTCCAGTAGCAATAAAGAATCTGATCGTGATTCCGCACCGCGTCCATACAGGACGACCAGCGCCTCCTTTAATCCACAAGCGGAAGATCTAGAGACGCAAGTGCCCCAATCGTGACGGCGGTGACTGACGGTGACAGAACGACGGAGCGGATCGTCGTCAACTCTCGCCAGCTGTCTGACGCTTCGTGTGTGCGTGTGTGTGTGCGTGTATGTGTGTGTGCGTGTGTGTGAGTGTGTGTGTGTGCGTGTGTGTGCGTGTGTGTGTGTGTGAGTGTGTGCGTGTGTGTGTGAGTGCGTGTGTGTGTGTGCGTGTGTGTGCGTGTGTGTGTGTGTGAGTGTGTGCGTGTGTGTGACTGTGTGTGTGAGTGTGTGCGTGTGTGTGAGTGTGTGTGTGTGCGTGTGCGTGAGTGTGTGTGTGCGTGTGTGTGTGTATGTGAGTGTGCGTGAGTGTGTGCGTGTGTGTGTGTGCGTGAGTGTGTGCGTGTGTGTGTGAGTGTGTGCGTGTGTGTGTGCGTGTGTGCGTGTGTGTGTGCGTGTGCGTGAGTGTGTGCGTGTGTGTGTGTGAGTGTGTGCGTGTGTGTATGTGAGTGTGTGCGTGTGTGAGTGCGTGAGTGTGAGTGTGTGCGTGTGTGTATGTGAGTGTGTGCGTGAGTGTGTGTGTGCGTGCGTGTATGTGAGTGTGTGCGTGAGTGTGTGTGTGCGTGTGTGTGTGCGTGCGTGTGTGTGAGTGTGTGCGTGTGTGTGTGTGAGTGTGTGCGTGTGTGTGTGTGAGTGTGTGTGTGCGTGTGTGTGTGAGTGTGTGTGTGAGTGTGTGCGTGTGTGTGAGTGTGTGCGTGTGTGTGCGTGTGTGTATGCCTCCCCTAAGTCGACTCGGCCTCAAATCAATACCTTGTGCGGTGTGTAAACATCGCCACTAGGGAGACAAAGGCGGCCAGACGTGGTGTTGGCCACCCACCCCCTCGTGTACCGTTGCGGCCTTCATAGGCGCTCGCTAACAGCACTTGCCCCTACAGTCTGTTAAGGCTATACGGGGGGATCTTTGTCTTTGTATGTAAGTGGGGAGCGGTGGTGTAGCGGCTAGCGCGCTGCGCTGCGAACCTAGCCACCCGGGTTCGATTCCCGCTCACGGCCATCACCGGTGACGATTATTTGGACCGGTTCTGGGCCTCCCCTAGGTCGACTCGGCCTCAAATGAGTACATGGTGCGGTGTGTAAACATCACCACTAGGGAGACAAAGGCGGTCGGGTGTGGTGCTGGTCACCCACCCCCTCGTGCGCCGTACCGGCCTTCATAGGTGCTCGCTAACAGCACTTTCCCCAACAGTCTGTTCATGCTATACGGGGGGATCTTTGTCTCTTGTATGTTGAACTTCTTCCGGACCGTGCGTAGCCAAGCGTGCTCATCATTGGGGTGCTTTGCAGGTAAACCACTGGCGCATCAACGACCACCACACGAAGCGGCGAAGATGTGACCCGCCGCGGCAGCGAAGCGATTCACGGATCCCCATTGCAGGCGGTCTGCCAGGGAATGAAGAACGAGTATCCTGCTCTTAGTTCTTTCGGTAAAGTCACGTAGGTAAAAAATTAAATTAAAATTAATAAAAATAAAACAATAAAATCACGACGTTTCGAAGGCAACACTAGTCTCCGTCATCAGGTGGGACCGTCACAGCCAGATGACGGAGACTTGTGCTGCCTCCGAAACGTCGTGATTTTATTGTTTTATTTTTATTAATTTTAATTTCATTTTTTACCTACGTGACTTTACCGACAAAACTAAGAGTATGAATCCTTGCAGTCACGAAAGCTTCAAATCTAGAACGAGTATCCTGCTCTAACCCTACAGATTCCGACATCTGCCGTGTGGCTGTGTAGCCGGGTTGGAAAATGTGGCTTCCCACACCTATTTTTGTTGCATGTGCGTCGCATTGGCCGCCAAGGCTAATTAAAGCCCTGTATATTTTTTCAAATCTGTCTCCCTGCGTCACCCCTTTCACATGAGGGCGAGCCAAATAAATAACGTCTCTTTAAACAATTCTGCACGTCCAAAGAAATGCCACCACCGCCTTTGGGAATTTCACAAAGTTCGCCGCACTGTCCACATCGCACGCCAACTATCTGCGTTTGAAATAATAAGGAACCTCTCGATTCTGGAAATGATACGTCCATGTGCTCATCTGATCTTCTGTAATAATATTACATCCTGCGTTTCAGTGTCCCTCCGCTCCAGCAATCATTACTGATGGTCCTACGTTCTGTAAATTCCACATTCCTTTGGCCAGGGCCAGTCTCTAAAAAAGACAGCCTCTGTTGACTTCATACCAAGTGATACAACGTCAACAGGTAATGACTGTGATGATGGTGATGATACCCATGTTGCTTTTGTTGACGATGCTCCTGTTGTCGATGATTATAATCATGAAAATAATTGTGGTGGCAGTAGTAACGATTGTAGTGGTGGCGGCGATTATATGGATGATAGTGGTGGCCACTGTGGTGGTTATTATGATAGTGGTGGTGATTACAATAAATATAATAGTGATAGTGGCTGTGGTAATAATGATAGCGCTGGCCGTGCTGTTGGTGGTTATAATGAATATGGCAGTAATGGCTATGGCAATGATGATAGCGCGGGTTATAAGCCTTCCCAGGTGTTGAACTCACAAGGAGCCCTCTAATCAACACAACTTTACACATACATTTTCCACCCAAGTGAAACATCGCATTGGACTTACAACTCTCGTTGCAAGAGACGTTTATCTTGGGATGTCTTCTCAATTCCGTTTTTACTACAGAAAGCTTCGAGAAGAGAGAGCGAGATGGATGGGGGGGGGGGGGAGTTTGCGGGTAGAGAGAGAAAAAAAATCCGCTAGCTCTTTCCACAAACACCAACAACACAAAAATGTCCCTGGCAGGAAAGGGGCAATTTTCATCTCAAAGGGCCTTGACGTTACTGCTCGCGGCACAAACAGATGTTAGGACGGGGAAGGGTAGCGGCACTTTGCTGCGCCAGTTACGATCACAAAAGGCCACGCGTAATCTGATAAAAGGGTGCCGGGGGAGATGAAGGCGAGAGGAGGAGGAGGAGGTTTTTTTTGTTCACGGGCGAGTACAAACTTGTCCGCAATTACCGTGGCCGTATTGTTCTTGTGTTTACTTCACGAGGGCAGTCGACTTCTCTTCACCTCAACGTCATTAACGCTGACTTACAATTTCGCCGGGGTGATGTTTTTGGGCAGTGGCCCAAATTTCAGAGACGGGGGAGGGAGAGAGAGGAGGAGAGAGAGAAGAGAGGAGAGGGTATGACTGCGAAAAGGGCTGGGTGCAGATGCAGCACTTGTCGTAGTAAATAAACTAATATATAATAATATTAATAATGTTACAAATATGTACATAGAAAACATTGGGGGAACATAGACATGGAGTAGGGAGAGAGGGGGTAGAGAGAGAGAGAGGGGTAGAGAGAGAGGGGGGTGAGTGAGAGAGTGAGCGAGAGGTGGGGGTTTACATAAAGCAAAGTAAAAAAAAAATTACGAAATGATGAACGAAGCAAAGTGCCGACTACACCGAGCATCTTCTTGTTTCATCTGATCGTAATAAAAGGAAAAGAGAGAGAGAGAGAGAAAATGGAGAGAAGGGAGAGAAAAAAGGAGAGAGAGAGAGCGCGGCTCGAGGTGGAGATTGAGTGGGAGAGAGTGTGGGGCTGGAGTGAATGGTGGGTGGGGGAAATCCCACTTGGCACAATGGAGTCCTGCTGAGAATATTGGAGGGCAATTGTGTTTTTTTAAAGAAGGTTGCAACTTGCATGCAGTCCCTTGTCGTTAATCCGTTTCGCATACATGTCAACCTCTTATCAGTGATTATAGATTTTAAGTTTTCGTGACTGCAAGGATCCATACTCTTTGGTTTTTTTCGGTAAAGTCACGTAGGTGAAAATAAAATAAAATGAAAATAAAACAACGAAATTAAATCACGACGTTTCGGAAGCAACACAAGCATCCGTCATCAGGTGTGACTACTCCAGCAAAATTACTGTAGCCTATGAAGAGAGCTCTCATCAGTGCCCTGCCTTATTACAGACCACTTCAGACACCTTATTGGTCACCCCGTGATGCCCTTATACATCTCAACGTTGATCCTACAAAGTCCCATCGCAAGGGAGACACAAACAAATAGACAACATGTTGTCTGTTCCCCGTGTTGAAACGGCTGTACGCCGTAGGGACCTGAAAACTCTATTTCCCTGTACAAGAATACGGGTAAAGCGTATGGGTTGGCAGCTGTGCTTTCATATTCTTGGTTCTTTCGGTAAAGTCACGTAGAAGGGAAACAATAAAATAATAAAATACAAATATATGAGAACCAAGAATATAAATCCCTGCAGTCACGAAAGCTTTAAATCAAAAAGCGATGCTTTCGTTTTGAACATTTCTCTGTTGCCTTGTGAAAGGTGATGGTGGGGAGGACGAGCGAAACCATCGTTGTTGCTTCACGAATGAATATCCGACTCCTCCAATTTCTCCCTCCACATTCAGAATCAACGTGCATTTTGAGTATTTGGCCGATATTAATTTCCACGTTGAAAAGCCACTTCGTTGAGCTGTCATTTGTGGCCAGGTCGCTTCTGAAAAAGAGTGGGGCCTTACCTAGTAAAATAAAAAAATGTTTTTTTATATGCGCCATTGTGAAGAGATGTTAACTACTTCACCTGGTATACAGGAGGTCGCGGGTTCGATCCCGACACTGACGCCTGCTGCTGTATATTAGGAATTTACATGTTCTCCCCGTGGTAGGGGGATTTTTCTCCGGATCTTCCCTCCACATTTAGAAGCAACATCAATGATAGCTAAACGAAGTGGCTTATCATGTGGACATCTATAGTAGCCGAATATTCTAAACGCATGTTTATAATTGCGGAGGGGAAAAACGGAGGACCTGGAGAAAACTCCACGCGACCACGGGGAGAACATTCAAACTACAAATATACAGCAGCAGGCGTCAGGGTCGGGATCGAACCCACGACCTCCTGTATACCAGGCGAGGTAGTCAACATCTCGCCACAATGGCACTTACAGGGCTAGCCTGAATGCACTTACATAGCAAACTCGGGCGAAGCGAAAATAAATCACCAAACGTGATGCATCATTGACGCTTGTGCTAGGCCAAGGACTCATCCGGTCAAAGCTGTGTCGTACGGACCCTTCACCACCCGACGCAGCCAGGCGTCATCATGCTCATCATCACGATCCATGGGCAGACAGCCCGTGGGTGTCACCGCACATTTGGCTATTTGTTTCCACTTTGATAATTGGGTTTTTACCCTTCTATCTGGCAACAAAACTGACACCTTTTTTACAAGGAGTCATGTTTACATAGACCACAATACCTGCAGTCATAATGCAAAAAAAACACACAACTCTGATAATGTGCACTGTCCTTTAATTTGATTGGTCCACACCCGAGACAGCTTTCCTTGGAGCCTAGTCCAACCCATGTGACCAGATGACGCCAAAAGGCCTTTTGGCGTCATCTGGTCCAACCCATGTGAGACTAGGCTCTAAGGAAAGCTGTCTCGGGTGTGGACCAATCAACTTCAAGGACAGTGCATACATTATCAGAGTTATGTTTTTTGTTTGCATTATGACTGCAGGTATTGTGGTCTATGCAAACATGACTCCTTGTAAAAAAAGGTGTCAGTTTTTTGCCAGATAGAAGGGTAAAAAAACTATTATCATATTTTTACTGGCAAATGAGGTTCCAATGGTGTAATGCTTACCCCGAGCTCTCATACTCTGATGGTGCATTGTCTTTGAGTTGTGTGCCTTTTGGCGTCATCTGGTCCAACACCATGTGAGACTAGGCTCTAAGGAAAGCTGTCTCGGGTGTGGACCAATCAACTTCAAGGACAGTGCATACATTTTCAGAGTTATGTTTTTTGTTTGCATTATGACTGCAGGTATTGTGGTCTATGCAAACATGACTCCTTGTAAAAAAAGGTGTCAGTTTTTTGCCAGATAGAAGGGTAAAACAACAATTATCATATTTTTTACTGGCAAATGAGGTTCCAATGGTGTTTCCACTTTCTTGTGCCAGCATCCTCAAGCGGTGCCACGTCTTTCCGTCACCAATCTCAACCTCCCGTCGTCAAGCCATCGCGTGTACACGCGGTTGATGCGCCGAAATTATTATCATAGCAGCGCACCGGTGATGAGTTGGAAGGACAATTCTCTCGGCTCACGTTTGAGCAGCGATTCCACGTGAAGATGTTTCCTTATAAACTACATCAAGCGTATTCTTAGGTTTTTTCGGTAAAGTCACGTAGGTAAATTTTTTTAATTAATAATTTAAATTAATAAAAGTAACGTGACTTTACCGAAAAAACCTAAGAATATGAATCCTTGCAGTCACGAAAGCTTCAAATCTAGAATACATCAAGCGTCTTCAGGACGAGAGCAAGGGAAGTCAGATGGCGGAGGTGTTGTATGTAACGTACTAGCTGTACTACCCGGCTTCGCCCGGGACTTGTATCCACCACGGCCGGCCGCCTTTGTCTCCCCAGTGGCGATGTTAATACGCCACACCAGTTACTCGTTTGAGGCTGAGTCGACCTATGTGAGGTTCAAATAATCTTGATCGGTGGTGGCCATGAGCGGGAATCTAACTCGGTTCGCCGGGTTGGTAGCGCAGCGTAGCGTTAACCACTACACCCACCGCTCCTCACACACACAGACGCACACACACACAGACACACGCAGAAACACACAGACCGACACAGACAGACACAAAGACAGCACGCTAACCACTACACTACCGCTCCCCACACACCACACACGCAGACACACACACAGACAGACACACACACACAGACAGCACGCTAACCACTACACTACCGCTCCCCACACACCACACACGCACACACACAGACACACACACAGACACACACACAGACACACACACACAGACACACACACACAGACACACACACACAGACACACACACACACAGACACACACAGGCAGCACGCTAAGCACTACACTACCGTTCCTCCTACACACCACACACGCACACACACAGACACACACACACAGACACACACACACAGACACACACACACAGACACACACACACAGACACACACACACAGACACACACACAGACACACACACACAGACACACACACACACACATAGACACAGGCAGTACGCTAAGCACTACACTACCGTTCCCCCTACACAACACACGCGCGCGCGTCCATAGGTACACATACACGCGCTTGCTGCAGACACACACATACACACACATACATAACCGCACATCCACACAAACACATACACACACATGCATACACACAAACATACACATACATACAAACACACACATACATACACACAAACACATACACAATACACACACACATACATACAGACACACACATACATACACACAAACACATACAGACACATACATACACACATACATACAGACACACAGACATACACATAAACACATACACACATAGTCATGACCCGGCTTTGCCCGGGACTTGTATCCACCACGCCCGGCCGCCTTTGTCTCCCCAGTGGCGATGTTAATACGCCACACCAGTTACTCGTTTTGAGGCTGAGTCCCTCCCTCGCCACTCTGCCTCCCTCGCCACTCTGCCTCCCTCGCCACTCTGTAGAGGACGTGAAATTTGTATGAATTTACCTCAGAGTGGCGTGTTGGGTGTCGAGGCCTAGCACCGTGCAGAGCCTCCCGCCTTGCCTGATTTTCCCACCCGGCGAACGCTGGGTACGGGTGCCGGTCCCCCCCCCCCCCCGCGCTATTAAAAATGGCGTCCACCCCGCGGAGAAAAGTTGCTACTCGTTGCCAGGGGCAACCGCCGTCCAATGAAAGCGGCGAAGGCGTGGCTAGCCGTTGCCAGGGGCAACCGCCGTCCAATGAAAGTGCAGTCCACACACACACACACAGACACACAGACATGAACGATTTTATATATATAGATGTATGTTAAACTTAGGGGCCGTCCATAAATGACGTCACGCACCTGGTGGGGGGGGGGGGGTCAGACATTTGTGACGATGTGTGACGAGGGGGGGGGGGAAAGAAATGTGACGCCACATCAAAATGCGCAACTTTAAATAAATATAAACACGTTCTACTTAATTAAATAGACGTTTTAATAAATGTGTTCTCCTACAACATCAGAGTGCAGCGGCACATTAAACTACAATGACAACAGTTTAAAGCGATTTGAAGCATGTTTTAATTTGGGGGGGGGGGGCAGAGCTTCGTGACGTCATATTTAAGGGGGGTCTGACTTTTTGTGACGCCGTGTGATGATGGAGGGGGGGGGGGGTCAAAAATCGTCCAAAATCGCGTGACGTCATTTATGGACGGCCCCTTATTTCGCACCTTACGTAGCCAACCGTGCGAATCCGAGGTGCGTTGACACCACCGCAAAGTGGTACTCGTTTTATCGATCCCACAAGGGATGATGGACTGAGTAAACTCCCCCTTTCTCCCAACCAGGATTTGAACTCGCAACCATGCGATATCATCAGACGTCGGAAGCTAAGCAGGTGTGAGCCTGCACGGAAGCTAAGCAGGCGTGCGCCTGCACGGGCGATCATCCGTGTGCCGCTTACTGTGCAACAGAGGGCAGTACAATCACAACAAAATCATCTTCTTGGTTCTTTCGGTAAAGTCACGTAGAAGGGAAGTAATAAACTAATAATTATGTTTTATTTTTATTATTTTAATTACTTCCCTTCTACGTGACTTTACCGAAAGAACCAAGAAGATGAATCCCTGCAGTCACGAAAGCTTTAAATCGAAATACAACAAAATCAGTTGTAATGCACAATGCTCACAACCAACCTCCACTGACCAGCGTGGTGAAGTATGGTCCAACACCCCCCCACCCCCCCTCCCCCCCCACACACACGAACCTATACGACGTAGGGGAGGTCCCTCATCCAGCAGTGGATTGCCAAAATTGCTATAGATGTACAATTCATCTTAAAACTTGGCACACAATGGCCCTGCACTGGGAAAGGTGATTCAAACTCAAAAGGCTCTCACCTGGTTAAATAAAGGAATACACCTTGCGTGTGTGCTGTGTGTGCAAGCCCAGGTATATATGTGTGCGTGTGTGTTATACAATTCCTACAAGTGTGTTGTTGCCAGAGCCTTTGATCTGCAAGCGTTCCATGGCCATTTGTCCCGTGAACAGCATAAACTCACACGCGGGACACGTATTAACAATAGACTTTAAGGTAAAAAAAACAGCAACGTTCAAAGGCTGCGATGTGTCATAACTTGGGGACGGTCCAATATAACCCAAAACTCGCCGACACAACATTTTTAAATATATATATAACTTGTTTTCATAGTAATAGGTTTTTACCCTTTTCAACTGGTACAAAAACTGACACCTTTATACAAGGCATCATGTTTGCAATAACCACAACACAAGTAGTCAAAATGCAAACAAAAAGAAACAAATCTGATAATGATAATGATATGCACTGTCCTTGAAGTTGATTGGTCCACACCCGAGACAGATTTTCTAAGAGCCTAGTCTTCATTGGTGTTGGACCAGATGACGCCAATCAACTTCAAGGACAGTGCATATCATTATCATTATCAGAGTTGTTTCTTTTTGTTTGCATTTTGACTGCTTGTGTTGTGGTTATTGCAAACATGATGCCTTGTATAAAGGTGGACTTTTGCAGCTGTTTTAGACTAATTTCAGGGTGCTGATTCCAAATCTGATCTCAGATTTACTCTATCACATCTCATTTTTATGCTATCGGCATACCCCATTTTCATTGATTTTACCCGAAATTAACTCTGTCACTTATGATTGCAAGTTGTTGCGAGTCAGTGACTGCTTTAGTGTTAAAATATGGTGCTGTATTTTTAGAATAGTGTGTTTATAATATAATTTTATGTAGATATCCACATTTAAAAAATATTTTTCTTCTGCAGTTTTTATTGAAAATGCAATATTTGATATCCCAAAAACCTGATGTGATAGAAAACTGATGCCAGATTTGGAATCGGCACCCCAAAATTACCTTAAAACCGTTGGAATATTTAATGCCAGAAAAAGTGTGTTGACCAGTGTAATGAATTGAAGTTGATCAATGTGTAATAAAAAGGACTCAGACACTTCTTTCTGTCTTCGTGTCCTTTATTTGGGGTTCGCGTTCTCCTTCCCACACGGCACTCTGTTATAACTCCTGTATTTGTAGCCCCCGGCTATTCACTGCTATTATAGCTTCCTCACCCCTCTGACTCTCTGCTTCATGTACTGTAACCTCCTCCCTGCAGACTTGCTGCTACCCCTATGTGCAGACCCTCTGGCTGTCACTGTATGCAGACCCGCTGCCCACTCTCTCTGTGCAGCCCCGCTGCTGACTGCAGCCTCCTTGCTGCTTCGGGTCGGTCACCGCTGGCCAACGGTGCCGATCCTCGCTTCCCCCGTGTTCGTGGCGATCTCGCCACACCCCGCTTCGCCCTACGTGGCCTTCCTCTGTTCCTGGTTCCCCGTCACTCCCCCTGCTCTTCCGGTTCCCCTCCTTCTATACTCAACCCCTCTCCCCCCACGTGACCTAACTCCTCCCCCCCTGACGGCACCTCAGAAGGGCCGTTTACAACCGCATTACATCACCCTCCCCCCTAAAGAAAATCCAGCCGACCTCGGCTGAATTGCAACCTGAAAAGCAATGCGGGTGTAAAGGGCCAACACGCAAAAAGACACGAAGCATTGAAGAACATTATAACAATAACACAACACAACACAATCTAACGAAACGTGAGGGATTTCGAGCGAGTACGGGTAGCCGGGCCGTCCCGGACGGTCGGCGGCCCACCCGCCGAGCGGGAACGTGGAAGGGTTTTAGGGGCGACGGGCGCAAGTTCTTCCGTCGCCATTGGAGGCCCGCCACTGTCCCGCTCGCGTCCAGAAACATCCCGTACTCGCGTCCGCGGAGGGATAGGAAGAGCTGCAGGTCCCGTGGGTTCTGCGGCTCCGGTCGGCGTCCCACAAGCGGAAGGTCCTCCTCCCTGCGCTGTCACGGCCGGCTTGTCTGTGAAGGGTACGACAGGCGCTCTCGCAAGGTCAGCAGACACAGGCAAGGGCGAGTCGGCAGCAACAGACCCCGGCAAGGCAACTTGGGGAGATGACGCATCCGGCCGTGGGGCAATGTATGGCTTCAACCGGGACGTGTGCACGAACCAACGCCGTGCACCAACCTGAACACGCGCCGACTGTGGGTTGGGAACCTCAATGAGGCGGACCGGACCCTGCCAAGGTCGATGTAATTTAGGAGATGTACCTGGCCGCACCTGTGGGCAATGAAGCCAGGCCAGGTCCCCCTTTTTCCAGGGACACTCCCCCTTTGAACGTCGGGCACACCGCTCATTCCTGGCCTGAGCCTTGGCAGTAGCCATGCGGGCATTTTCCCTCGCCTCAGCGACACGCCGAACGTTGTCCTTAATATACTCAGGAAGAGGCTTAACAGGCCCCCTCGCACCGGTTCCCAACTGGTCATGAATCGGCGGCACGTTCTCACGGCCGTACATAAGGAAAAACGGCGAGTATCCAGTAGCCGCGTGCGGCGTCATGCGATACGCCGAAAGCACCCCAGGGATATGCAAATCCCAATCAGATTGGTTTTCCCCGACTGTATGGCACAGCATGGCGGACAGAGTCCGATTCAACCGTTCCACCATACCATCCGTTTGCGGGTGGTAGGGGGACGTCCGTATCTTTTTAGTTCCAAGAGCCGCACACACCTCCCCCAACAATTTAGACGAAAAGTTACGTCCCTGATCCGTAAGGAGCCTCTCCGGAGCCCCTTTGTCCATTACATACCCAAATAGAAAGGCGTCCGTGATAGACGCCGCTGACTGGTCAGGCAAGGGCCAGGCCATCGGCCAGCGAGAGAGGTACTCCACCCCCACCAGTAAATACTTATTCCCTTTAGCTGATGGCGGAAAGGGTCCCAAAATATCTAACGCCACCAACTCATTAACCCGAGATACTTTAATCGATTGTATCGGCGGAACATATGGATGTTTAGGCGGCTTACGGCGGGCACAATCGGGACACGCGCGAACGTGACCGACGACATCCGTCGTCATGCCGTGCCAATAATAGTCTCGTTGCAGCGTCAATAGGGTTTTCTGCACCCCCAGGTGTAAAAGTGTGTCACAGTGCAAAGATCGAATCAACTCATAGCGCAATGACGCAGGCACAACGAGACGCCAGTGTTCCTGTATCCCTTCCCTCCACATCAGTAACCCATCTCGGAGAGCAGTTTCCGAATTACCACCCGCACCGACTTCCTTACCCGCCTTCTCCGTTCGTTTCCGTAACGACACCAAAGAATCGTCCAACATTTGCTCCCGAATCCACACAGACCTTGGAAGACGCAAAATCCCGTCAGCCGGTCCCCCTTCAACCGGTCCCGGTGTAAGCGGAGGTTCGAGAACATCCACTGCCCGCGCGACAGGTTGAGGGGGGGGCTGAGCCGGTCCACACCTATGCGTCCCCGACGCACACGCACAAGGGGATTGTTGCGGCAACCTGGACAGTGCGTCCGCGTTAGCGTGACGCACACCCTTCCGATGGTGAATTTGGAAGGAGAATTCTTGCAACGTGTCCAGCCATCTCGCCAATTGTCCGGATGGCTGGTCCATCTTAAGAGCGTACTGCAAGGCCGCATGGTCCGTTCGGACAATAAACGACCGACCGTACAGATACGGTCGAAATTGGCGGAGAAAATACACAATAGCCAAAAGTTCCCTGCGAGTGACGCAGTAACGAGTTTCCGCGGGAGACAAAACCCGACTCCCGTACGCCACCACACGCTCAACACCACCTTTTGACTGGGACAACACCGCCCCAATCCCGGTGTCACTCGCATCAGTATCCAGAATGAAGGGATGTTCAAAATCCGGATAATCCAACGTCGGCGCAGTAGCCAGTAGGTCGCGCAGGCTCCGAAACGCCGCCTCCTCCGGCGGTCCCCACACAAATTTGTGCCCCTTCCCAGTAAGGAGATGCAAAGGCCTGGCGATAGTAGCGAAATTCGGAACAAACCTCCGGTAATATGAGGCGAACCCCAAAAACCGACGCACATCACCCACCGTGGCGGGGGTTGCCCAATCCCGGACACACGCAGTTTTCTCTGGATCCGTGGCCACCCCGTCCGCACTAACAATATGTCCCAAGTATCGAACGGAACGTTGCAGTAGATGACATTTCTTAGGCTTGAATTTCAAATTAGCAGAACGCATTCTGGCAAAAACGGCCTCCAACCGCAATAAATGCTCATCAAATGTGCGGCTGAAGACAATAATATCATCTAAATAAATGAGACATGTCTCCCACTGCAACCCCGTCAATACCAACTCCATCAATCTCTGAAAGGTGGCAGGGGCTGCATTCAACCCCATCGGCAGACAGTTAAATTGGAACAACCCCTGCGGCGTACGGAACGCTGTCTTTTCCCGCGAGGGCTCGTCAAGGGGAAGCTGCCAGAAGCCCGAAGAGAGATCTAGCGTTGAAAAAAACTTAGCCCCTGACAAGGCGTCGAGAGAATCGTCCATACGCGGCAGGGGATACGCATCTGCCACCGACACTTTATTTAACTTCCGAAAATCCACACAAAATCGTAATTTACCATCTTTCTTTTTAACCAACACGACAGGCGCACCCCACGGGCTATTAGACGGAGATATAATATCCGCTTTCAACATGTCTTCCACTGCCCCTCGAACGTGCTCACGCTCAGCCGGACTCATCCGACGCGAGTTCAAGCGGATAGGGGCCGCGTCCCCCGTTTCGATGTGATGAGAGAGCAGCGAGGTGCGTCCCAAGTCCAAATCGTCCGAGCTAAACACATCGGAATAGCTCGCTAATAATTTATGAATCGCACAACGCTGCTCAGCGGAAAGGGCCGAATTTTCCGCGCATAATTCGGCGATCCAACGATCGTCCACCCCTCCGTCGTGTGAAACACCACCCACCAGCCCCCCGTCCGGAATGTCACTCTGAGCCGTAAACGCCGTAGTGGCGTGTGCCACAACGGTACCAGCCGGCACACACACGCTTTCAGAAGTCGCATTTAACACCTGCAAAAACGGGCGCTGATCCGGACGGACAATGGTTTGCGCCCCCACCAGTGCCAATCCGCCCGTAACAGCGGCGGACGGCGACAGCAAAATTCCACAAGCACTCTGCCGACCCGGAACCGGCTTCCGGTATCGTAGGGGAATGAGCATCTGCGAGCCAGGTGGAATATCAACTGAAACTTCCGATAACGCCTGCACCTGGGCAACCGGAGCCGGTCGCCCCCAGGTGGACTGTAAAAACGCCAATTTGCGGCCCCCTGGCAGTTCAATGCAATTTTCATTGATTCTAATTAAAATGGGCATCTTAGCCAAAAAATCCGTGCCCAACAAGCAAGGAACCGCCAGGGACCTCGAAATTAACACAACGCCCGAGGCCGAGACCCCCCCGATAGAAATATTAGCGTCCACCTGTCCCACGATGCCCATACTACCCCCGTTCGCAGCGATGCAGGAAGCGTAAGCCGGCCTCACGGCCCCCGGTGGGATGTTCAAAAGATGGAATATGACATCCGAAATAATGGTCGCGGACGCCCCGGAATCCACCAAAATACGCACGTCCACCCCTTGGATCGACCCCGGTACAGTGGACGAACCTGTAGCGGCCGCGACAACCCGCCGAGCCAACTTACGCCACTGCGTTATCGAGCGACAAGGCGCAGATACTGGCCTCCCATATTTTAGAACATCCGCGTCGCACAACAACGGCGATGAGTGAGGTGTCAGGCCTTGCCGGGTGTCTGGTGCGCACCGACTTGCCTGTGCCGGAGGGTCTTTCTTTGGGACGTCCGCGATCGAGGCCTCCTGCTGGGGCGGCCCCGGAACCCGGGCCCAGCAGTCCCTGGCATAGTGGCCCCGACGGCCGCAGCGGAAACAGTCGACGTCGGGTCGGCGCGCAGCAGGCACCCCGTCCCGACGTGGCCGCGCCGGCGGCGGAGCCCGCGGCCCCGGCTCGCTTCGAGCCGGCCACGGAGTGGAGGCGGCCGACAGCTCCTTTGGGCCGGTCGCATCCGGCACGTACACGGCCTTTGTAGGGTCCCACCCTACGGCCCTCCCATCGACGACAGGACCGCTCTGCTTCATCTACTGTAACCTCCTCCCTGCAGACTTGCTGCTACCCCTATGTGCAGACCCTCTGGCTGTCACTGTATGCAGACCCGCTGCCCACTCTCTCTGTGCAGCCCCGCTGCTGACTGCAGCCTCCTTGCTGCTTCGGGTCGGTCACCGCTGGCCAACGGTGCCGATCCTCGCTTCCCCCGTGTTCGTGGCGATCTCGCCACACCCCGCTTCGCCCTACGTGGCCTTCCTCTGTTCCTGGTTCCCCGTCACTCCCCCTGCTCTTCCGGTTCCCCTCCTTCTATACTCAACCCCTCTCCCCCCACGTGACCTAACTCCTCCCCCCCTGACGGCACCTCAGAAGGGCCGTTTACAACCGCATTACAAATGGTTCGATTCTGTTCGTCCGCAAAGTGGCGGCAGTTTGTTCCGGGGCTCGATGCGACCGTCGAGTTCAAATCGCCACGACGAGAGAGGCACCCTCTTTTATTTTCCACCAGCATCAAGGAATGAAGAGAATAAGAAATCGGTCTTACCCTTTACATGGCAATAAAACAGGAGTTGTTGAAGATGTTCAAACACGATATTTTACTAGGTTATTTAATTTTAGTGTGTCTTTCTCCTGATTTTCAAGCTTGCGTGCCGTGCCGCGTCGTCATCTTACTTGCAGCATCACGTTGTCGTCCACTCATTGATATGCTAATTTTTTATCTGCCCCCTCCCTCTCTCAGCCCCCGCCCCCCTCTCTATATTTAAGGCCCCGTCACAGAAACGACCCCTCTCTTTGTGCCGATATGTGTTCTCTCTCTGTGTGTCCTTGTAATGTCTGTCTGCTTGTATGTCTGTCTATAGTTTTCTAGTTAGATTTTTGTTGCTATTTCTTTTCTGCCTGATGATGATTGCTTGTGTTGCAATCGAAACGTCGTAATATGCTTTTATTTAATTTATTATCTTATCTTTAGACGTGACTTAACCGAAAAAACCAAAGAATAATTCCTGCAGTCACGAAAACTCCAAAATTAAGATGTTCAAACACGCCAAATAGATACCATTTTTGCAAGGAATCTGGTGTAGGCTAATCAGTGTCGACGACAATGCAAACGTTTTATAATAGAATAATGATCAGAGCGTGTTTTGTTTGCCATGCTCACCGCGACTACTGTGCGTGTGTTGAATGAGCTGCTTGATTCCTTACACAAAGGCATCTATTTGATGTTCGAACATCTTAACACCTCGTGTTTTTATTGTCAGAAATGGTAAAAAAAAAAACTATTCTTATTTTTCATTCCATGACGAGAGGGCTTCAGCAGCAGCAGCTAGAGTCTGTCAATAGCGGGGCACTATTGTTGTGTTCTTTTTCTGAATTAGTAATTTGTCGGTATTTCATCAATGTTATAATGTGAACACTGATCGATGATGATGATGATGATGATTCTGCTGAAACTTTTGATAATTCGCAACAACAACAACAACCACAACAAAAAAACTATCCCGTGCCGATCCGCCAACTCTTATCTCCAAAAGCGCAGATCGCACCAAGGAAACCCATTTCGGGCTGAGTCGCCCTATGCGTGGATCATTGGAAAATGAAAAAAACGGCACCGGGAATAGAACTTAGGCTGCGGGTTTTATTGCACCGCGGCTCTCGAGGGGAAGGCGATTATTACCCTGTGCCGCCACCTCCTCCTCCTCCTCAATCACCACCACCACCATCACCACCACCGTCTCAATCATCACCACCACCTCCTCCTCCTCAATCATCACCACCACCACCACCTCCTCCTCAATCATCACCATCATCACCACCACCACCTCAATCATTATCATCATCACCACCACCACCTCCTCCTCAATCACCACCACCACCTCCTCCTCAATCATCACCATCATCACCACCTCCTCCTCAATCATCACCACCACCACCTCCTTCTCAATCATCATCACCACCACCTCCTCCTCAATCATCACCATCATCACCACCTCCTCCTCCTCAATAATCACCACCACCACCATAATCACCACCACCTCCTCAATCATCACCACCACCACCACCACCTCCTCCTCCCCAATCATCACCACCACCACCACCTCCTCAATCATCATCACCACCACCACCACCACTTCCGCCTCCTCAAATATCACCATCATCACCACCACCACCTCCTCAAACACCACCATCACCACCACCTCCTCCTCCTCAATCATCACCATCATCACCACCACCTCCTCAATCATCATCACCACCACCACCACCTCCTCAATCACCACCATCATCATCACCACCACCTCCTCCTCCTCAATGATCATCATCATGATCATCACCACCACCACCACCTCCTCAATCATCACCACCACCACCTCCTCAATCATCACCACTTCCTCCTCAATCATCACCATCATCACCACCACCACCACCACCTCCTCCTCAATCATCACCACCACCACCACCACCTCCTCCTCAATCATCACCACCACCTCCTCCTCCTCAATCATCACCATCATCACCACCACCACCACCACCTCCTCAATCATCATCACCACCACCACCACCACCACCTCCTCAATCACCACCATCATCATCATCACCACCACCACCTCCTCCTCAATCATCACCACCACCACCACCACCACGTAGAGCGTAGGGCGACCTACGCTGATCGCGTCAGGCGGCCACCTGAGTTCGACTCCAGCAGCGGCTCACACCGAGTAGCCCAAAGAACCCTCCACCGCTCGCTTTGCTTGCTTCGTCGATTTTTGTTGTTGTTGTTGCGGATATCGGTGGAAACATGTCCGCAATCGACGGCTCTGGTGGCGGTGGTGGGGCTTGGAAACATGTTTGGTGGGAACATCTTTTTTAGCGGGACAATAATTTTGGCGGAATGTTGCGCTGTTTTATTCCGCTCCCCCCCCCCCCCTTATTTTATTCACGAAATCTTCCGCACTTTGGTTGGGGGGCTGGGGAGGAGGGGTGATGGGGCCTTGTTTGGGACAAAAAATATCTCAGCGAGTCGTTCCTGAACAAATTATGAAAAAAACGAATCCTTATCTGGTTATGCTACTGCAGTGATGCACAAATAACACACACACACATACAACGCAGTCGTCAATGACCACAGTGTGGCTTGAACAGGAACACAAATATATAATAGGCGACGTTTTGGCCAATGTGATGGTCCTACCTCCTTGGCTTCTCGATGTGCTGTGAACAAGGACCGTTGCCCGAAACGTCGCCTATTTGTAAACTTGTTTTCTTCTTCAGACCGCAACCTTTATTGACAAACGTGTCGCGGTTTTTTGCTTGTTTGGTTTTCTTACGATAACGCCAAAGTTACGTGTCAATCGCACGGCTTGTTTTTGAACCACGTGTACTCACCCCCCTGTGTCCGAGATTGCTGCTCACGCCCTAACCCCGCGTTCTTCGCTCATTCATTCAGACGTAGTGGGGTGCTGTGGGTGCTACTTTCGCCGATAAGACATCGTCAGTGTGTGAGGGTGCCGACCATCGCCGGATTAAGCTAGTGGGGGCCTGTAGCATATTGTATAAAGGGGCCCTAAATAAAAAAATTTAACAAAAAACACATAAATATTAAAATACATACATGTTTTACTTGCACAGTAAAGTAATTGTATTTTTTCATTTGCTATACAGCCAGATAATACGACAAATCGCTATCCTTAAACACCCAGTCGTTCGTAAAAGTTGAAGGCAGTCTAGTACTATAGTAATAGAGCAAGTGCAGAGTCACTGAACCGGAATTGATAACTTGAAAGCATTTAGCGCGGGGGCCCTTGAAAGTGCGGGGCCCGTAGCTACTACACGTGTTGTAGCTACTACACGTGTTGTAGCTACTACACATGTAGTTACTTGTGCTACGCGGATCATCCGGCACTGTTGCCGACACAGCAATTGAAACCATTGTTGGGTTTGTGACAGCAGCATGATGATGATGATGGTGTGGTGTTTTCACTCTTTGTGTATTGTCAGGGGAGAGAGGGGGGGCGCACTAAAGGGCCACCAGGGGCCGCTAGTGACCCACGGGGGGGGCCTTGCAATGAAGGCCACCGCTCCAACCCGACCGCGAGCTGGTGTCGTGGTCATCACGAACAGACTCGTGGGGAGTGCCGTTGGTCTATACTCGGCGACGCACGTGGCAAAAGTCCCGTTCCGTCTGTTGCGTGCTCCAAAGAAGTAGCGCAATCGACGGACTTGCTGAGTCTTTGTTGATTTAGTTGTTATTTGTCCACCACTGCTAACGCAGCAGAGCAGTAGCAGCAACATCGGCAGATAAATAGGGGGGGGGAGGTGTGGGATAGTACACAGGTCTGGATTCAAGCGACAATTTCCTTTAGATTTCAACAAGAACGTGCCTTGCAAACGCGACGTTTGCAAGAAATTCGAGCACGTTAGCCCTGCCGCTCTCTCGCAAACACAGATCAAAGGGCATCAGCGAACCTCCCACACAATCGCACGGTGCCCCCCCCCCCGTACGTAGTCATTCCGGCAGCGCTCGTTGGGAGTGAAGTGAACCTTTTCTCCGTGGCATGAATGCGTTGTTTTACCCGGCAACCTTTGAAGTTGGCTTAATAGAAGGAGGAGAAGAAGCAGTAGCAGAAGAAGAGAATTTAATGTGTGTACGCCAAGCTCACCGCAAGAATGATGTTGTTGTTAAATGAATTCCACTACTACAAGCCGCGAAAAAATACACTGGTCAACACACTTTTTCTGGCATAAGGTATTCCAACGGTTTTAATGTAATTTTGGGGTGCTGATTCCAAATCTGGCATCAGTTTTTGTCTATCACATCAGGTTTTTGAGATATCAAATATTGCATTTTCAATAAAAACTGCAGAAGAAAAATATTAAATAAATGTGGATATCTACATAAAATGATATTATAAACACACTATTCTAAAAATACAGCACCATATTTTAACACTAAAGCAGTCACTGACTCGCAACAACTTGCAATCATAAGTGACAGAGTTAATTTCGGGTAAAATCAATGAAAATGGGGTATGCCGATAGCATAAAAATGAGATGTGATAGAGCAAATCTGAGATCAGATTTGGAATCAGCACCCTGAAATTAGTCTAAAACAGCTGCAAAAGTCCAGGCCAGAAAAATATGTTTTTTTTGTTGTTGACCAGTGATATCAATCAATTGTTTTATTGCGTGGACCCAGACTCAGACAATGAACTCGCGACCTCGTGCTGCTGGAGGCGACGCGTCCCGCTTGTTGTTGGAGCACCTCGCGCGAATATTTCCATGTCGAGGCGTCTTCGAGCCATCCTGCACAGACGTAATGGGGTCATGTCAATTACCCACCACCCCCCACCTGCCATTTGATCGCCGTAATATTTTTAAGATGTGTCTTCAGTTGTAATTTCTCTGCCGCCCCCCCCCCCCCCACACACCCGAGAAATATCAGCCGCGCATTGACTCTAAATGTGGACGGAAAAACCGGAGGACCTGGAGGAAAATCCACGCAACCACTGCGAGAGAGAGACACGCAAACTCCAAATATGCAGCAGCAGGCGTCAGAGTCGGGATCAAACCCACGACCTCCTGTACACCAGGCGAGGTAGTTAACATCTCGCCACCACGGCGCCCCAATATTAAATCACGGCCGCTGAGAACAAGCACCACGTGAACGCCATCTGAACAGCAAAACGTCGCTCTATTGAATGAGCAATAGATAAGTGGATGGGTGAGTGAATGAGTAGGTGAAAGGGTGAGTGAGTGTGTTGTTGTTATCTGCAGTGCAGTGAGTGGATGGCTGAGTGAATGAGTAGGTGAAAGGGTGAGTGTGTTGTTGTTACCTGCAGTCTGGTGAGTGAGTGGATGGGTGAGTGAGTAGGTGAATGGGTTAGTGTTGTTGTGGGGGGCGGTAATGTAGCAGTTAGCGCACTGCGCTATGAACCTGGCAACCCGAGTTCAATTCCCGATCACGGGCAGCACCAGTGACCATTATCATAACCGGTCCTGTACCTCCCCTAGGTCGACTCAGCCTCAAACGAGTACCTGGTGTGGTGTGTAAACATCACCACTGGGGAGACAAAGGCTGTCAGGCGTGTTGCTGGCCACCCACCCCCTCGTGTGCCGTGCTGGCCTTCATAGGTGCTCGCTCAAAGTGCTTGCCCCATCAGTCTGTGAAGGCTACACGGGGGATCTTTGTCTTTATCTTGTTGTTGTGACCTGCAGTCAGTGTGGTAGATTCAGTGTGTATCATGGGGAGTGGCGGCGCAACGGTTAGCGCACCACGCAACGATTACCGGCCGACCCGAGTTCGATTCTCGCTTTTTAAGAACAAACTTAAATAAGTTTACTAAGTAGTAGGCTTTCGCGGCCAATATCATCCATAATTTAGAGGTTTTTTGAGTTAGATCGCGTAAATATGAACGCGTCAAATTTGGCTGTCGCCTGGTAAAGCTAGTTGTAATTACTGGCGAAACGTCGTACTCAGATTGTAAATGTTGTGGCTTGGCTCTCCAACATACCGGTGTGCTGTACTAGTACACTACACTATACACTACACAATAGACTACACTATACACTACACTACTATACACTATACTACTACACTATACACTACTATACACTACACTACTATACACTACACTATACACTACTATACACTACACTATACACTACTATACACTACACTATACACTACACTATACACTATACACTACACTATACACTACTACAGTATACACTACACTATACACTACACTATACACTACACTACTATACTATACACTATACACTACACTATACACTACACAATACACTACACTATACACTACACTACTATACACTACACTATACACTACACACTAGTAGTAATGAATTGGCACGTTCTGTTTACGTGACAAACCTTACTAATTGGCCGTGTCGGGTGGTGGCGGGTTTAACGACACATTTATATTTACGCGATCTAATTCAAAAAGCCTATATAATAAACGTAACTGAGTAGTAGCTGTGCACGGTGTGTACACATCAGCACGGGAGAGACAAAGGCGGATGGGCGGGGTACCTCTTACGTGACTCGGCCAGGGCCGGATTAAGGTTCCTGTGTGCCCTCGGCACTTCCCATTCTCTTGGCCTTCAACGATTCTAGATTTGAAGCTTTCGTGACTGCAAGGATTCATACGCTTAGGTTTTTTCGGTAAAGTCACGTAGGTAAAAATAAATAATGAATTATAAAAGATAAATAATAAAAATAAGAAGAAGAAATCATGGAAATAAAATAATAAATCACGACGTTTCGGAGGCAACACAAGCTTCCGTCTTCAGGTGGACCGTGCTGTGACGGTTCCACCTGAAGACGGAAGCTTGTGTTGCCTCCGAAACGTGGTGATTTTTTATTTTATTTCTATTATTTCTTCTATAATTTTTATTATTTATATTTTATTATTTTTATTTTTTTCCCTACGTGACTTTACCAAAAAAACCTAAGAGTGGGCCTTCAACGATAACTTTCTGCAGCTTGTAACGCTGCTGCCCCCCCATGTTACTACTACAGTCTCTGTCACTCCGCTTCTTCCACGCGGCACTTTGTCCAGCCGCTGGACAGGCGTCGTTACAGCCGATAATGCGTTCATTATACTAATAGGGGTTTTACCTTTTTTTCTGGCAACAAAACTGACACCTTTTGCAAGGAATCATGCTTACATTAACCACAATACTTGCAGTCAAAGGCAAAACAAAAATGCGTTCATTATTTAGTCTGTGCCCTAATTCGAAAGGAACGCGTTGTGTGCCGCAAAATAACGTTGACATGACTTTGGCTTGGGTTAGATCGATCGCGTAAATATATTTATACATTTGTAGTGACATAGAATGGGTCACTACGGCGCCTAGCGCCAGTTACTGAGAGTGTAGTAGCCCTCTCTGCCAGTAGGGCAAGCAATGTCACGGAATGGGTCCCTAGGGGGCGTAGTGCTGGTGGCTGGCAGAGAGGGGGCATCTGAGGACGTAGCAGCCCGGTTGGGCCAAAGGTGACAGAAGGAACACGTGGGGCATGGCCCAGAACCTTCTGGTAGGTTCCAGAAGGGGCGTGTCCGAGGGCGGAGCCAGTCCACGCTGGGGGGCATAAAAGAGAGGTCCTTTGGCTGAGTCGGGGCTGTCTGCTGGAATGGAGTCCTCCGTGCTGCCTCTTCCCTTGGGTCTGGGTCTTTGGTTTTCGTGCTCGGCATAGTGGGTCAGGCAGTGTTCCGACTGTCCTGATGCGGTTTACGTAGTTATCCCGTTGTGGTCCATAGAAACACATTCTTGCGGAGGGAGCTGGTAGGAACGTTGGGTTGTTCGGTCAATGGCCAGGATCAACGGCGGCGTGGTGTATTCCGCAAATATGTCCGACTGTGATGGCGGGCACAAGCCGGCGTGAGTAGGTTAAACGTTGAGTTTTATAAGGGCACCACGGGGTGACCAGCCCCTCCCCACCCTCCCCTCTCCACCCAGCCCCACCCCACCCATTTTTGGATGCACGACGGATGGACGGACGGACACAATAATCCCCTGGTGGAACCAGGAGGTTCCTACCAGTATAAACGTGTTCCCTCCTGAGCTAGTGTGTGCCTCTCAGTGAACCCACTACACATTTATAAAAAAAAAAATGTCGCATGTACAAATATAAATAACCTACGTGTTAAAATTACTCCTATCTCTTTGTATATACAATATGGCTATCCTTTGTATTTCAATATATTTATTCAATAAGATATCTCGGTTAAAAATTTTGAAATCTTGCAAACAAAAAACATGGTCACATTAATATTTTTCGTAGGTCCTTGTAGTTGTCATAAATATATTTATACATTGATAAAAAATTGCATGTAAAAATATTCATATACAATATACGTTTACGCGATATAACCCCAAAAAACTGTATTATGGATAATATTTGTCGCGAAAGCCTACGTGTTAAAATTACTCCGCTTCTTTGTATATACATTGAGTCTATCCTTGCTATATACAAATATTTATTCAAGAATATATCTTGGTAAAACATTTTTAAAATCATACAAACAAACAAAAACCGTGCTCACATTTTTATTTTGTCGTAGGCCCTTTAATAGTTTTCGTAGGTCCTTGGCACAGTTGCCGACTTGTGTCTACACAAAGGCCACATCATCAAATATGCAACGCGGTCCTGGTGCCGCAACACTTTCATGCGCCACGCTTTGATGCGCGTTCGCCGACCGCACTTGCAACCTCAAGCATCCTCGTGTCGGATTAACACGCAACAGGCAGGGAGGGAGGGAGGGGGCGACGCTTTGTATTTAATGCAACGCGTTCGTTCAAAGGGGGATGCGAACCGGGATGTCTGGTTTGTGCGGTTGCATCGTCTAACTTGAGCTGACATCAAACAATACACAGTAACTCGCTTCTGAAGTTGTCATCGGCGCTTCTTCTGTTGGTAGTCGGGCAAAATTTGTTTATCATGCTCGACTGCTGCTGACAAGACTCAGACCGTCGGAGCAGATGCAGAGTTCGCTCGCTTGAGCAATAGCCGCGTTGGCAGGATGGTAAGTGTGTGAATCCAACGGGGAATTGGTGGTGTGTTTGTTTTTGTGCTCAAATGAAAACGAGGCTGGTTTGAAGGATGGGATACTATCGGCGTCACCCAGAGACAAAGTTCCGTTTTTGGAAGCATATCTTTCAATATTACACGTATAATGTACGTCGTTTTATTTCATATGGCTTTGGAAAAAAACAGAAGCCGCAGCAGCAGCAGGGCTACAATTGTGCGTTTAATGCTTGTGAACAATCCCATATTAGCAGAGGGGGTGGTCGCTGAATCGATGAGTCCACTTGTTCCACCAGAGTAAGCGTGTTGCATTGGGTGAGCAAGCCATCAGCGACTCATCGCCTGGTGGTTTGCACCCCCGCCGGATTCGCAGTTCGGTTGAGTCCCCGATAGCACGAATCGCCATCTGTTTCCATCTGTAGGGGGACTCCGTGTTGTGCCACCTCGCGCAAGGCGTGGGTTTCCTCCAGGTGCTCCGATTTCCTCCTCGCCACGTGAATAACAATAATCATAAACACAACTCATCATCGTCATTAATTGGCTGGAAACATTTTTAAAATATTTATATGAGCACAATGCAGCGGCAGCAGCAGAAGGAAGATCCAAAGTTAAGAAGGAAGATCCTTCTGCATAAAAGTCCTGGGACTGAGTGTGGCTTTCGTGAATAAATTGGGAAAAAAAGTTGAAACGCGAGGGGGGTTTGGTGGGGGGGGGGTTTTGGTGGGGGGGGCTTGGTGGGGGGGGGTTTGGTGGGGGGGGGTTGTGGGGGGGGGTTTGGTGGGGGGAGGATAGGTGGGGGGATGGGTGGGGGGATGTGTGGGGGGATGGGTGGGGAGATGAGGAGATGGGTGGGGGGATGGGCGTGCGATCAAGTTTGCGAATAAACGTCTGGTGATGGTGGTGGGGGAACACGCGGGGGGGGGGTGTGGGCGGTTTGGTGTCGCCTTGATGGGCCAATGGCTGTCCGACACTCTGTACATATGCACACTCACACACGCAGACCACGCGCGCGCGTGTGTGTGTATTGTGCCACTGCTGGCTGCGTGTGAAGCTTACAGAGAACCGACTGGACAGTATCTACACAGGTTCGCATCCCGAGGTTGTGGAGGTTGCCTCTTGTTGGGCGAGAGACGGTGGAGGCGGCTGGTGAGTCGATTCAGAAGGAACCGCGCAGTCAAAACGTGCTTGCTATAAAGGTGGTCCGTGTTTGTGTGTTGTCGTGATGTATCAATAGGTGCTCGCGAACAGACATCCTTCTAATAATGTCCGACAATGTTGTACAGAATAACCTTTTGTACTGCACATCTTGCTAATAAGTGCTCGCTAACAGTTTAGTTCCGATAGCCTGCAATGTCGAACAGATCACCTTTGTAATCACATCCGATTAGCACGGTTGGGCTACGTACGGTACGAAATAAATTCAACATACAACATCGTGCGAATTTTGTGCTCCGTAACAATAATTTGCTACCATGGCTTCAAAGGCTCCACAGATGTCTTTATCCACAGCGTCAATTATCCGTAAAGCTGTATAGATTATGACTTGATTATTGTTCTATTGGCATTTGACAGCGAGTTTGTTTGACGAATGTGGAATTTTAAATGTGCAAAGAATAAACGATTACTGCTTAACGAGTAAGATCGGTGCAGCCGATCGTGTAAGCGAGACCCACTTAATGCTTAACACTTATCCACATTGCAATACGCGTGTTATATACTATTTTGTTCCTATTGAACTCGTGTGTGTTTTAACAATAATTCATCGGCCATGATCCATCCACTGTTGGATCACGACCTCTTCCCAATTGCGTTGTCGTGTCACCAAGAGTTGGTGGGTTTTTTGTTGTTTCGCCATACTTCACCACTCCGGTCTGTTTCGGGTTTGTTCAAGTATCGTCGTCACGAGTCTCCGATGTTAGTCGTGACCGCCTTACGAGCGCAAGGGAACCTAATCGCAATTGTGTGAGCAACATTATTCAACTGAAGTGGTTCCTATTCTTAGGTTTTTTCGGTAAAGTCACGTAGGTAAAAGATCAAAATTAATGAATGTTTTACCTACGTGACTTTACCGAAAAACCTAAGAATATGAATCCTTGCAGTCACGAAAGCTTCAAATCTAGAATGAAGTGATTCCCCCATTCGGGAGCGTCATCGTTTCGAATCGTGGAATTACTTCCACGTTGGATGTTACGGAAAGTCCGTGGGCATCGGGGGGGGAACGACACGGGGCGTGGCGGTGGCTAGGAGATGTTAACTACCTCGCCGAGTATACAGGAGGTCGTGGGTTCAATCCCAACCCTGACGCCTGCCTGTATATTTGCGTGTTCTCCGGGTTTTCCCGACACACTTAGAGTCCACGTGCGTTTGGAGTATGTGGCTGCTGTACATTTCCACGCGATGGGGCCACTTCGTTGAGCAATCATTGGTGGCCAGTTCGCTTATGAAAACTATCTCATTTACCTGGTGAAACGAAAAAAATAGTTTTCTAATTTAGATGCTGAAAGGGATCGTGATGCCCAGTGGTGGAGACTCACGACGGAATGGCAGGCAAAGGAGGGAAACTCGCCCGCAAGAACGTACACGGTGGAGATGGAGCGGCGAAATCGGCCCCGGTGCACGGACGTCGATGTATAGTTGCGTGGCGAGACTGTTGTAAGAGATGGTGACATCCAGCAGTGGCTCGAGCACGACAGCTGCTGCTGCTGATAATGGTCACGGCATTGACACGATCCTTCCCTTCCCCAACACGCCATTTAAACAGAGCGTGGTGAAATATGGTCAATTTAACCCTGATCGGCGTGTGGGAGGGCCTTCATCCAGCAGTGGATTGACAATATCGGCTGTTCGCGCTACGGTACCGTACGCCAGACCTATTTGGAGCTCGGGACAGGCGTAATGGGATTTGTCGACACCCGCAGAGGCTGGATGAAAGGAAGTCTGCACGTCCACCGCCAGTGTGTATTGAGACTTTTTGTTGGGTACCCAGTCAAGGATTCCAGCCCCTCTCAACGAGTATCGCTTAACAAATGCTAATTGCCAAGGACAATGTGTCGCCCGTCGGGACGCGCTGGCTTGTTGGGGCACGTGGAGTTTGCGAGCACCTCTTAAAGGTACCCCACCAGGTACAACGTACGCATGAGCTTGGTGGTGGTGGTGGTGGAGCGGTTAGCACGCTGCGCTATGAACCCGGCGACCCGAGTTCGATTCTCGCTCACGGAGCAACACCAGTGACGATTATCTGAACCGGTCCTGGGTCTCTCCTAAGTCGACTCGGCCTGAAATGAGCACCTGGTGCGGTGTGTAAACATCGCCACTGGGGAGACAAAGGCGGTCGGGCGTGGTGCTGTCCACCCACTCCCTCGTGTACCGTTCCGGCCTTCATAGGTGCTCACTAACAGCACTTGCCCCTACAATCTATTAAGACAATACGGGGGATCTTTGTCTTTGGTGGTGTGACAAAGGCGGCCGTGCAGGGTGCTGGCCACTCACTCACTCACCCACCCCGTCGTGTGCCGTGCCGGCCTTCATAGGTGCTCACTAACAGCACTTGCCCCTACAATCTAAGACAATACGGGGGATCTTTGTCTTTGGTGGTGTGACAAAGGCGGCCGTGCAGGGTGCTGGCCACTCACTCACACACTCACCCACCCCGTCGTGTGCCGTGCCGGCCTTCATAGGTGCTCACTAACAGCACTTGCCCCTACAATCTATTAAGACAATACGGGGGATCTTTGTCTTTGGTGGTGTGACAAAGGCGGCCGTGCAGGGTGCTGGCCACTCACTCACTCACCCCGTCGTGTGCCGTGCCGGCCTTCATAGGTGCTCACTAACAGCACTTGCCCCTACAATCTATTAAGGCTATAGGGGGATCTTTGTCTTTGGTGGTGTGACAAAGGCGGCCGTGTAGGGTCATGCCACTCACTCACCCACCCCGTCGTGTGCCGTGCCGGCCTTCATAGGTGCCACTCGGCACTTGCTCCCAACAGTCGGCTAAGGCTATACGGGTGATCTTTGTCTTTTGGTGGTTTGGGGAGCGGTGGTGTAGCGGTTAGCGCGCTGCGCTACGAACCCGGCGCCCCGAGTTCGATTCCCGCTCATGGCCAACAGCGGTGATGATTTTATAAAACACGTTGTGGACCTCCCCTAGGTCGACTCGGCCTCAAATGAGTGGTGTGGTGTAAAAAAAAAAAACGCTATTGGGGAGACGAAGGCGGTCGGGCATGTTGCTGGCCGGCCACCCACCCCCTCGTGTACCGTTCCGATCTTCATAGGTGCTCGCGAACAGCACTTGCCACTACAGTCTGTTAAGGCTACACGGGGAACCTTTGTCTCTGATGTGACCATCGATTCCACTTGCTATGTACCGACGTTTAGATCGCACTGCAATCACAGCAGCAGGTAATATCAATTTTAGGCTGAGTCTACCTAGTGGAGGCCCAGGACCTCATTCCAGATAATCATCGCCGGCGTTCAGATGCGCTTCTACGGCCGTCTGGAACGCTCTTCCTTATGCTATTCGGAAGCCACTGGAGCTATGCACTCTCTTTAAATCTCGATAGAAACCCCATTTCTTTAGAATCGCTGTTTGTGTTCCGTTTGTTCGTCCAGCCCACGGACCTCCCGATCCGCACGGTCGGCTACGCGCGCTGCCAAATAAGTTCAACACATTTCGATTTAAAGCTTTCGTGACTGCAGGGATTCATCTTCTTGGTTCTTTCGGTAAAGTCACGTAGAAGGGAAGTAATAAAATAATAAAAATAAAACATAATAAAATAATTCTCACGACGTTTCGGCTACAACGCAAGCAGCCGTCTTCAGGTTACTTCCCTTCTACGTGGCTTTACCGAAAGAACCAAGAAGAAGTTCAACACACACACCACGTGGAGCGTGCGCACACGCCGTCGAGCAGCGCTGTTCCCTCGTTGCGATGAAGCACTCATTCCGGCAGGTGGCAGCACTCCGTCACTGCTCGATTGATGCTCACAAACATTGGGGATTGTTACCACCACCACCACTATTCTCATCATCATCATCATCAGATCGGTGGCGAGACACGCAGCCGATACAGAGAACTACCCCCCCCTCCGCGCCCCCCAACGTTCTATTATAATCGAGCTGTACTATACATCTATGATTAAATTTCATTTTAAAGGTTTCGTGACTGCAGGGATTCATCTTCTTGGTTCTTTCGGTAAAGTCGCGTAGAATGGGAAAAAAAAACATAATAAAATAATTATTTTATTATGTTCAATTTTTTTTTTATTTCCATTCTACGTGACTTTACCGAAAGAACCAAGAATATATATAATTAAATAACACGATCTATTTCGGTACCGTTCCTATGAATGGACGCGTTGATTCTCTCCATTAGACGTCTTGCATACTACTCAGCATCGAGTTTGATGTCGCATTTCACGGTGGCTTGCGTGGCTCTGTCGTGTCGCTCGCTGCTCTGCCTGGTTTGCTGGTAGGTTTGAGCGTGAGATGTCCCCTTGATTGAGCGTAGCAGCCCTGAATGTACCCTCCCCCCCCCCCCCCCCCCATGTGCTAGGAAGCAAGGCATCCTGTAGTTGGGATGGGTACAGCGGTCGTGCGCCACGCGGGTTGTGAGCTGTGTAGCTGTTGAGCTTGCTGTAAGCCGTCCCGTTGCTATCACCTCGTGTATTGGCACTTCAGGTCGAACACGAGTATTAAAGGTCGTTGAATTGCCAAGATAGTGCTGTGCGTACCACGGTGGTGTGGATGTGTGGGTGCGTTGCGTGGGGAGCGGTGGCGCAGCGGTTAGCGCGCTGCGTTACGAACCCAGCAGAGAGATTCTAGTTCAATCCCCCTTCACGGCCAACATCGGTGACGAATATCTGAACCGATCCTGGGTCTCTCCGTAGAGTCAACTTGTGCGAACAGCACCAGTGGGGAGACAAAGGCGGTTGGGCCTGCGGTCCAATAGTCTGCGGCTAGAGCGGTGGGTGGGGGGGGGATCTTTTCCGTCGTTGTATAGTTTGTGTCTGCATGGTAATTCCACTGCTGGATGAAGTCCCGAGTCAATGACGGCTCTGTACTTCACCACGCTGGCCAGAACTGGTTCGGAGACGTTGGCGTACTGCGTGGGAGACGGACGCGCCGGCAGGGGATGAGAATGTGTCTGTGTGTGTGTTGGTTCCTCTCTCTCTGTGTGTGTGGGTGGGTGGCTGTGTGCGTGTGTAAAGTGGAGTGTCTGTGAGAGAGACGGACAAGCAAGATGGCAAGATAAAGGGTGGTGGGTTATGTGTGTAGAGGAGTGTGCGTGCGTGCGTGATACAGACACACATGACGGATGTGTGTATGTGTAGGTGACGTTGAGTGTCTGTGAGAGAGAAGAATGGACAAGTCGGAGAAAGTGGGGGGGGGGGGGGGTATGTGAATGTGGGGAGCGGTGGCCCAGCGGTTAGCGCGCTGCGCTACGAAGCCGACGACCCGAATTCGATTCCCCGCTCACGGCCAACACCGGTGACGATTATCTGAACAGGTCATGGGCCTCCCCTAGGTCGACTCAGCCTCCAATGAGCAAAACACATCACCACTGGGGAGACAAAGGCGGCCGGGCGTGGTGCTGGCCACCCACCCCCTCGTTCACCGTTCGGGACTTAATAGGTGCTCGCTAATAGCACTTGCCCCATCCGTTTTAAGGCTATACGGGGGATCTTTGTCTTTGTTATGTGGAGGTGGGTACGTGTGTGTGTGAGAGAGATACAAACACACACACACAAAGGATATGGGTGTGTGAGTGGGTGGGGGTGTGTGTGTGTGTCAGTGGGTGGGTGTGTGTGTGAGCTAAACGAGGCTGGGCTTATGCGATCAGATGCTCGGTGTCTCTGCCGTGTCCGCTCGCCCGCCTCTCACTCCACTCTGAGACCTCCTCCGCAGAGCACCCAGAGAGAGAGAGACAGACCACCGCCACGCGTCGTGTCCCTTTAATTGACGCTCTTTTAGCCATTCACACCGCGGCTGCGTTCCGAGTAAGTACAGCTCACACGGCGCTAACACTATAATATACTTGCATTAGAGGCGATAATCCGATTACGCGTGAATTTTAATCGCTTTTTTTGTTTGGTCTGGAATCGTTTGCGCACGCTGTTCAGTCATTCGCAGCACTGATGAGGTCCGACCCCATTTCAGTAGATCGGCCGAAACTCGGCATCGCTTTTGAACGGATTTCCGCTGAAGACGTTCGATCTTCTTCGGCTTCAAATGGAGCTCTGCTCGAGCGCGGCACACGTTTCATTGTTGGGTGCTCGACATCGTAATGTCGCTGCGACCCTTTGAGTTGCACGGACATTTCGGCCGAGTGGCCCATGCGTGTTGGGTGATGTGTGGACGCATTGCGAATTGGCGATTCTCCCTCCGTTCGTGGCATTTTTGGAGCGTATCGAGCGGCACGCGCATGTCTGTGTTGTTGTTGTGTGTTCGCCTGCTTACTTTGTTACGCGTGTGATTTCATTGGGGCGAAATAATAATCTTGCACGGCACGGCGCGTGTAAGTAAAAAAACTCAACAAATGTACGTCGTTTTTTTCGGATTATAAGACGCACTTTCCACCCACCCCACCTGTCATTCTAAAGCAAAGTTTCTGGATGCGTCTTATAATCGGGTAGGTCGCGTGTAATACATGCTGTGGTGCAGTTCGATTCGCGCTCACGGTTAACATCTGGTGACGATTATCTGAACCGGTCCTGGGCCTCCCCTAGGCCGACTCGGCCTTAAATGAGTGACCCGGTGCGGGGTGTAAACATCGCCACTGGGAAGACAAAGGCGGCCGGGCGTGGTGTTGGTCTACCCAACCCCCTCGTGTGCCGTGACGGCCTTCATAGGTGCTCGCTAACAGCACTTGCCCCGACAGTCTGTGAAGGCATCTTCGTCTTGTTATATGCATGCGAGTTGTGTGAAACGGATTTGTAGAAGTGCGCATCGGGCATCGGGCGCGAGTTTTGGCTTCGTCTCGTTCTCCTTGGAGCGACTTGGAATTCGAAGGGGGGAGTTCAGCGATCGTGTTGTGCGTGAACGGACCATGAACGGTTTCTAAATGTACGCTGCTCGCCGGTTTTCAGAATGTTGTGCCCCTGTAGACTGCTGCGGTGTCTACAATCCGCCAATAAAGGCATAACGTCGTTCGTGGGTTTGAAAGCTATAAAGTTGAATGGGTTTGTAGTGGATGGCTTCGTTTATAGCTGTTGCGAGTGTGTCTGCATGTCTGTCGTGTGTGTGGGGGGGGGGGTGGGAGTGGTGGCGCAGTGGTTAGCGCAACGCGTGACTAAAAAAAAAAACCCGACGTTCGATTCCCGCTCACGACCAAGTGGCAGACGCGGAATATCTCAACCTGCCCCGCGCCTCCGCAGTGTTTACACGATTATCAAGTGTGCACCTTGGTGCGGTGGGGAGACAAAGGCGGCCGGGAGTGGGTGTCGACCCCCAACCCACCCCGCCGGTGCTTGCGTAACCGCACTTGCCTCCCAAAACAACGTTGTTGAAAGCGAAACGGGGAAGGGGGTCTTCATTTGCGCGTCGTCTTTTGTGTCTCGCGTGCAGGGTTCTCGGAACGGACGTGGAATCGGCGGCACCGGTTTATACGACGACGACGACCCCGAACCGGTTTTCTTTGTAGAACGCGCAAGTGGCTGGTGGCCGAGCGGACTTGCTCGTCTTACGACCCGAACCTAAGATAACAAGCGCAGAGCCGCGGAATTTCGGATCGAGCATGTGAACTTGTTTTTTTTCTTCCTTCCAATTCACATCGCGCAAGAAGATTCACATCGGCGGCGGCGGCAGCAGCATCAAGAGCAGCGCATCATCAAGAGCAGCGGCAGCATCAAGAGCAGCATCAAGAGCAGCGCAGCATCTTCTTACTCATCGCGAGCAATCGCAGAAGCCGCCAGATCACAGAGAGGAGTCGTCGGTGCTCGCACCACGCTTTGTGGACTTCTCCTCCTCGCGGTCAAAGCGCGAATCCGAGTGCGGTGGGGTTTCTTTTTGGTCGGGGTTTGGACCGGGGAACCGCAACCCAGACCCGTGATAGACCGGGACCAGACCCGTGCTAGACCGGGACCAGACCCGCACCGGAGCAGATCGGTGGAAATGAGTTCCCGCAGAGGTTTCGCCTCCTCCACCAGCGCGGTGAGCATGGCGAGCAAGTGCCTCGTGTGGGTCCTGCGCGCCTTGGTGCTTCAAGTGGTCTGCTGCAACGCGATCCGATGGCTGTAAGTACCAGCGCAAGTGCCCTATGTGTGGAGAGACAAAGGCGGCCGGGCGTGGTGTTTTTTTGATACCCACGCCACCCCCCGCTTCGTGTGCCGTTGTTTGCCGTCATAGGTCTTCGGTAACAGCACTTGCCCCAACAGTCTGGTCAGGCTATAGGAGTGGCGGGTTTCTTTGTCTGTTGTGTGTATTGTGTGTATTTAATGTTATATATGGTGTATTGTGTGTATATTGTGTTGTGTGTGTGTATAATTGGTGCATTGTGTTGTGGTGTGTGTATATAATGGTGTAGTGTATATTGTGTAGTGTGTGTGCATGGTGTAGTGTGTATTGTGTAGTGTGTGTGCATGGTGTAGTGTGTATTGTGTGTATAGTGTAGTGTTTGTGTGTAGTGTTTATTGTGGGTGTATATTGCGGAGTGTGTATTGCGGAGTGTGTGTGTGCATGGTGTAGTGTGTGTGCATGGTGTATATAATGTAGTGTGTGTGTGTGTATGGTGTATATTATGTAGTGTGTGTATTGTGTAGTGTCTGGTGTATTGTGAGTGTGTATTATGTAGTGTGTGTGTGCATGGTGTTGTGTGTATTATTACTCGCACGCGCATTTATTGCACCATCCTTTCGTCGCATACCGAGGGTGTCTGTGTGTTTGCGAGTCGAGCCTGTCTGCCAATCCACTGCTGGATGAGGTCCTAGCGGCACCACGCAGTGCGGATAGTGTCGGCGGACTTGACTATACTTCCGCACGTGGGTTCAGTGGCGTTTGGCGCAGGACGAAATGACAATCACCCATTGCTGCCCGCTGATGGGTTGTGTACACGGAATGTGTAAATTTGTGTTATGTTGATGCTGTATATGCGACATTAATAGGTGTTCGCTAACAGGTAGTTTGCCTTAAAACACCCGTGCTGATATGAGAAGTGTTTGGCGTTTCGTGTGTTTTTGTGTATGTGTGTGCGTGCATGTTGTTAAATAGACAGTATACACACATACTGTGTGTGTATATAATTATGTTTGCGTATATATGTGTGTGTGTGTGTTGTAAATTCCGTAGGTGCTCGCATTTAGCATTTGCCCAAACATTCGATTAATCTAATACGTGGGCATTTATTCGTCTTAGTATCTTTGTGTGTACGGCATATAAAGTGTGTGTGTGTATATATACACACTGCATTTAGTATGTATACATTATATTTGTCTAGGGTACATGTGTGAATATATGCGTGCATACTCAATGTACAGGATGTATTCCTATATGGTTTACGTGATTATGTGTGTATATTAACATACACGCGTGCGCATATCTGTGTATTTATTTATGTGTACGTGACGTGTGTACATTGTATGTGTACGTGACGTGTGTACATGGTATATGTGTGAGTGTGTGTATATATGCATGTACGATTTGTGTAGTGGTTAATGCGCGACGCTACAATCCCGACGGACCGAGTTCGATTCTCGCTCACGGCCAACACCAGCGACTGCTATCTAAATACAAGTCTCCGGGTCTCCCCTAGGTCAACTCGGCCTCAAATTTAACACCTGGTGCGGTGTGTATCTTGGGGATACAAAGGCGGTCGGGAGTGGTGTTGGACAACCCCCCACCACGGGGGATGGGGGGGGGGGTCTTTGTCTTGTGCGTTCTTGTGTGGGCAGCGTTGGTGCGATGCTTAGCGCTGAATGCCGGCAACCTCTGGTTCAATTTGACGTCCGCATTTGTTGCGCATCGAAAATCGAACTTGAATGATCATTGGGGGCCTTGATTTGGACATCGACTCTGCACTAAGCGAGTAGATTTCCCGATGCGGTGGTTTCGGAACTGGGGGATACAAAAGCGGGCCGGGTATAGTTGTTGGCCACACCACCGATTTAATAGGTGCTCGCTAACATCACCGGTTTGTACGGCTAAACGGGGAACGGAAGGGGGGAGTCTTTGTCCTTTCTGTGTCTGCATATACGCGCGTGATTGTTCTAAACGAACATCGGATTCTTGTGTTGGTGATCGTGTCTAAAGCGGCCTGTCCGTCTCGAGCACTCCGCTCCAAGCGCTTCTACAGTTTTCGTGGACCTGGGTTCAACTCCTGGCCACGACGATGGAGATCGGCACACGCGGTCAGGGTTTTGCACGATGTTTACGCGCGCATAGACTAGCTACCGTCGCGGCTATCCACGAATATTATCCAGGAATTTAAAACAATTCCGCACAACACCAGCCGAGCAATCGCGGCCAGCGGCGAGAATTTCTTTAAAAAAATTTCCCCGAATGAATCCAAAACGCTTCGAGGCATTGGCGCCGATCCGTAAACGTTTTGCGGAATAAACATTGGGGGGCGGTGAGCGAGTAGCAGCATCATTATTATTGCAGCAGCAGCAGCAACAACAACAACGGTGGACACGGAAGCACTACACACAACCTGTTGGTGTATCGTCAAGTGCATTCGTAGTAATAGCCATGCCACCCTCGCACAACAAAGACAAAGAACCCCCGTATAGCCTGAACAGACTGTTGGGGAAAGTGCCGTTAGCGAGCGCCGAATGAAGGTCAGCACGGCACACGAGGGGGGGGGGGGGTGGCCAACACAACGCCCGGCCGCCTTTGTCTCCCCAGTGGCGATTGTTTTACACACCGCAACCAATTACTCATTTGAGGCCGAGTCGACCTAGGGGGGAAGCCCATGACCGGTTCGGATAATCGTCATTGCTGTTGGAATCGAACTCTGGTTCGCCGGGTTCGTAGCGCAGCGCGCTAACCGCAAAGACACAGCTCCCCACGCAGACACACACACACAGACGCGCACACACACGTGTGCATTCACTTCCTAATTTGCTTAATTGAGCCCCTCCCCCAGACGTCAGTCAGCCGATCGTGAAACTCTCACGTGTGAACCCCTCTGTGGCTGCGCTGATAAACGCGACCTTTGCATCGCGGGCGTTTTGAGCGCGATTACCCACAAGTGGCGCGGCCGCGGGTCTTAGCCCTGTCGTCTTCCCCCCCCACCCCACCCCCGCTCTTCCTCCTGGCTGATGTTGATGTAAAGCGACAAGAAGTCTCGTTTCACGTCGAGGCGGCTTGATGAGCCAGATGATTGCGTCGGGAGTAAACGGACTGGTGATGATGACAGTGCCTCCTCCTTCGTATTCGTAACTCGGCCATTGAGTCTGGTTTTTTTCCATGTCTCCCCATGGTTGTCCGTTCTGGGTGGGTGACCACAGTCTCCGGGCACCGTTGGAGAGTTTATTTTTAATATCCCCCATCTGTGCATCATCGTCAACGTTGAAGTGCATCTGCTGATGCTGCTGCCAATAGCAATGCAGTGGCGATGTGGGTTTAGGGGTTGCCGACCCAGAAGCTTCGTCGCAGTAGAAGATTGAAGCCGAGGGGATGTTCTGCATCGGGGAATGGTCCCGTAACCACGTGGGGTGGTGAGTTCTTCTCGTCCACCATGGGGCAGCAGTGTTTGTGTGCACGCCGTCCGGATTGAGATATTTTACGTTCGTATTTTGTCGACGCTTCGTACCCCACCCCCAGCCTCCTCCCATAAACGACATTCTCTATCAAACAAAGATACTACGTAGCTACCCCATTGGAACCTTTATTTGCCAGTAGAAAAACATGATAATTGGTTTTTTACCCTTTTATCTGGCAACAAAACTGACACCTTTTTTTTACAAGGAGTCATGTTTGCATAGACCACAATACCTGCAGTCGGAATGCAAACAACAAAATACAACTCTGATAATGTATGCACTGTCCTTGTAGTTGATTGGTTCACACCCGAGACAGCTTTCCTTAGAGCCTAGTCTCACATGGTGTTGGACCAGATGACGTCAAGGACAGTGCATACATTATCAAAGTTACGTTTTTTTTGTTTGCATTCCGACTGCAGGTATTGTGGTCTATGCAAACATGACTCCTTGTAAAAAAAAGGTGTCAGTTTTGTTGCCAGATAAAAGGGTAAAAAAACAATTATCATACGTAGCTACCCTTTTTAAAAATACATATATGTATTATAAAAAGCTCTAACCATGGCCGGGTGTGTGTATATATATATTCGTGATCCTAAAGATAACGTGCTCTCGTTGGTGGTAGTGGCGGTGATGTTTGCCGACATCCTGGGGAGTGCCGACGAGACGGTTCTGCGCCGGGTTTTCTTGATGTTCGTAGACGATCGTTGGGCCTCGTGGGGGGTCACGGCGCGACACGGGTGGGGGGTCACGGCGCGACACGGGTGGGGGGTCACGGCGCGACACGGGTGGGGGTCACGGCGCGACACGGGTGGGGGGTCACGGCGCGACACGGGTGGGGGGTCACGGCGCCTGTGGTGTCGCTTTATTACTCTGAGGCTTAGGGGTTTCATGAGCGACTGGTGTTGTGGTTCCAAATGTTGGTTTCGGGGAATCCGACTCTAATCCAAGTGTGACTTTTGGTTACCCCTAATTCAAGTTTTTTCAACCTGCCAAGATCGATTTTTTTTCGTGACCTCTTCCCCCCACCCCCCAAAATAGTTGGGATGTTATAACACCCCCCCTCCCCCCCCCCCCAATTACGAGTTTTTGTGAGCTGACGTGTGAGTGTTTGACTCCAAGTTCGAGTTAGTTTGACCCCAACGGTTGGGTTTTTGTGACCCCCCCCCCCCCACCTCCCCACCGAGTCCGAGCTGTAACCACTGCAGGCGCGAGTGAATGAGAGGTGAATGCCCTACTGTGGCTAGTCCCAAGCTGCGAGCATTAGCGGCTACATGAGCTGATTTGCTGTCCCACGAGCCTCTTAATGAGCTGCTAATGAAATCAATATTTACAACGGGTGTTTATAAAGTATGCAGTTATGGCAGGTTACGTTCCAATAGTCGGCACTCCGCGCCAAAACACTTTTTTTACGCGTGTATATCGTGCACGCAAGAGTGTCGTAGCAGTCAAATTGCCGGAGCATATTCCGTGATGTGTATTTGGCACGTGCAACGTCAACATTACACAAGTCCACAGGTCTTTTCTGAAAATGTCCATCGCGAATCACCTGGTTTAAATTAAGGACACAAACGTTCCGATCGTTGGGTACACGCAGTCTTAGTCTGACTTTGCTAAACAAGTTCCTATGTGACCAACACACAGGTCCGATCTCAATTTGAGCTGGAGGTCACGTGTTTTTTCAGTTGTGTACCCTCCCCTAGGTCGACTCGGCCTCAAATGGCGAGGTATGTTAAAAAACACCGCCACCATGGAGACAAAGGCGGTCGGGCGTGGTGTTGGCCACCCACCTCCTCATGCGCCATTCAGGCCTTCATAGGTGCTCGCTAACAGCACTTGCCCCAACATTCTGTCTTTGTGTACACGTGCGCAATCATTCTAGTGTCTGGGGTGGGGGGAGAGGAGTCTTTTTCTTTCGTGTGCCATTGTGAAAATCAAGTTTATTTTTTCTTAACGATCGTCTTAAATGGATGCGATAGTTTCTCATCCAGTCCACCGATGTGGTTGACGCAGTGCAGATTTCGCCGATACCGCCAGGATGTGCATGGATGGAGCATTTTATGGGCGACGTGCTTGATGGTTAGGTCTTCTCCACAGTCGCAGTTGGGCGATTCTTTGATCTTCCATTTATGAAACGTGCACGCGCATCTGCCGTGTCGTGTTCGAGCGCGGTTCAGCGTGGTCCATAGTCGTCGTGGAAGAGAGAATCTCGGTACTTCCACCGTCGGATCGTGAAGTGCACGCACCACGTGAAATCGCCCACCTGAGTTACATTCCCGGCCACGGCTACTATGGGTGGCGCCTGATTTCTAAATATGTCCCGCCATCACCCTCCCCCCTCTCGCCACCCACACTTTTACCAAACGGCGCTGGGCACGGCAGGGCGTTGGTGGTGGGGTAGGGCTTCATCCAGCAGTGGATTGACAACGGCGCTGTAAACGAGACGACGGTAATTCGCGTTGTCGCGAGTGACTGCTGCAATTTCTCTCCAACCCACCTCCACCCCACCCACCTCCATCTAAATCCGAACGTAGCCACCGCAGAGTCATTATCGCCAGCATGGTAATCATAGTCTCATCCCCGTGTAACGCGACCAGACGTGCGGCCTGTGACCATTGGCCACAACAAACGGACTTGGCTGCCCCCCCCCCTTCCCACCCGCTCGTATTCCCAGCCTCGCGAGCCAAGTGGTTGTTATTCCCCCCCCCCCCCCCCATTGTTCACTCGCATCGTCGTCATCCTCGTCATCGTCGTCGTCTCGTTTTTTGGGTGTTTAGCACTCATGTGAAGTCGTTGACACGCCAATGCGTTGTGTATGCTATGTATGACCCATAATATGTTTTTTTTGGGTTAGATCGCTTAAATTTTAATGTGTCGTTAAACCCGCCGCCACCACCAGAACGTGCCAATTCGTTACTAGTACAGCACTAGTGTGTAGTGTATTGTGTAGTGTATAGTGTAGTGTACTAGTACAGCACACCGGTGTGTTGGAGAGCAAATCCACTACATTTACAATCGGAGTACGTTTCGCCAGTAATTACAACTAGCATCACCAGGCGACAGCCAGATTTGTGAAAACCTCCTCCCGTCCTCCTATGTATGACCCATTGTGTATACTATGTACTGCTTGTATCGAAATCGGCTCGAGCCTCCCCGTAAATCACGTGACTCCCATGTGGCCACACCCACTCAAGAATTTCTCCTCTCTGGGTGCCGCCCACTGTGAAAACAGACTCTGCTCCGTGCAGCTGCGCCGAGGCGAAGTTTATCTTTGTTCATTTCCCTCCAACTTTCCATTATTTCTCTTCTCTATTCCCATCCGCGTTCCTTCTTCTCTTCCCATATGTGTTTGTATTATGTTTTGTTGTAACGTCGTGACCCGCCCCTGACTGACTGGACATCCGTAAATAAGAGCTTTACAGCTCGTCGGATTCCTCCCCAGTATAAATACATATTCTGATTCTGTTGCCCTTTCCGTGGTGTGGCCACGGCTACGGAGTTGCAGGCGTATTCGTTGAGATTGTTGTATTGTATATGAACATGCACACTACATTTCGATTTAAAGCTTTCGTGACTGCAGGGATTCATCTTCTTGGTTCTTTCGGTAAAGTCACGTAGAAAAAAAAATAAAGCATAATAAAATAATTCTAGTAGGGTGGGTAGAATAATACATAGTGTAATATTACATAAATATGCTAAAATCCCTCTTGAAATGCAAATTATTTTGTCAAGGCACTCTTCCTCCTCCCTCCCAGCTTAAATAGACGCTCCAAGCCCAGGACGTGTCATTCAGACTCTGTCTTGTCGACAGACCTGTTCTTCACCTGAGGACGGCTGCTTGCGTTGTGGCCGAAACGTCGTGAGAATTATTTTATTATGTTTTAATTGTATTATTTTATTATTTCCATTCTACGTGACTTACCGAAAGAACCAAGAAGATGCACACTACATGTGTACACAAGGCCGTCCATGGGGGGGGGGGGTGCGGAGCCAGGGGTAACCCCCCCCTGCGTGCCCCCCGCCCCCCCGTCCCGACACCTTCAAACTAAACCGGAGAAGTATTACTTCTGACGTCGAAACGCTCCTGGAACCTGCCCACCTAGGTTCACTCGGCCTGAAATAATTAGCGGGTGGGGTGGTGTGTAACCGATACGACTGCGTAGACCAGGGCGGCCGGGTGTGTCTATAAAGGTGCTCTCTTTGACAGCACTTGGCCCCGGGCTGCTCTAAGCACCGGAGTTAAATCCCCCCCCCCCCTAACGCTGACAACACCAGGGTGACGATTCTCTGAACCGGTCCCTGGGACTCTCCTAGTTCCGTTCGCCCTCGAACGATTCCTGTATCCGGTGCGATGTGTAAGCATCATCACGCGGTGCGATGTGTAGGCATCACCACGTGGTGCGATGTGTAGGCATCCCTCCCCCCCCTCGTATGCCGTGCCGGTCTTCATAGGTGCTCGCTAACAGCACTTGCCCCGACCGTCTGTTAGGGCTGTATGGGGGATCTTTGTCTGTGTAATCAATCTTAGCATTATGTTCTAATTGTATAAGTGCTGGAAAATGACCCAAAGCTAAAAAAATAACGAAAGTTTACACACACACACTAATAATAACAGCAAATTGTTTATCCTGTAGGGCTCAGGATAAACATGCGGAACTGTACAAGCTATTTCCTATTTTTGCATTTTGCAAAAAATAATAAGTCGAAAATGTATTTGCTTTTGTTAGTTTAAGGCTAATTAAATCTATAAACACCAGGGTCTTGGGCTCTGCTGGCAGATGCGACACGCTGAGGTCCATTTGGAATACATTGTTGGAGGCCTTCATCCAGCAGCGGATTGAGCACGTGCTGCAAAGGGTATTATCCATAATTAGCATTTTACAAATGTCTAATTATCACGAAACTATATTCGTAAAACGTACCATTGATAGAAATTCGAGTCATCCATTCTCTATCCGCTGCTGAATGGAGGCCTCGCCGCACGAGAGCCAACAGGCGATGGACACGGACACTTATCAACGATCCATTCTCTATCCGCCGCTGGATGGTCATCCTGATCACGTTGGAACCGATTCTTGATGAGACATGCATGCGTGGCTATATCGTCGTCGTCATCACGACTAGTCTCCTGCCGCTTGTTTTACCGAGGGAAGCTTCGCGGGCTCTCAGAACTTTTCCGCGATGGGGTGTTTAGTTTGTTGTCCTTCCCCCCGCACCTCCGATTAGCTACGTACGGTGTGAAAGAAGTTTGACATACACACGTGTATAAGCTGTATACCGACTGGGTAATGTAGTATCGTGGTCCTTTGGCACCGTGGTTTGAATACAAAGACAAAGATCCCCCGTATGGCCTTTAACAGACTGTTGGGGCAAGTGCTGTTAGGGTGCTCCTAATGAAGGTCGGCACGGGGGGAGTGGGTGGCCAGCACCACGCTCGGTCACTTTCATCTCCTCGGTGTCCACAGTGTTTGCACACCGCACCAGGTACTCGTCTGAGGCCGAGGTCGACATAGGGCATGCCCAGTACCGGTTCAGATATTTGCCACTCTAATTGGTCGCGAGTGGGGAATCTAACTCGGTTCGACGGGTTTTCTGTAGCTCGGCACGCAAACCGTTGCACTACCGCTCCCCCCACGCAGACACACGCTCTGTAATATTCCACCACCGTCTAATATCCCCTGCCTCTCTCGCACGTCGTCGTCAGCAGCTGTGGACCAAATGATCGGCCGCTGTGCACCGTCGCTATCCCTCGCAACAGCACGCTCCGTCTCGCTCGCGATCTCGCAACTCCATCTCCGCACCGGTGCTCCCGGATGTTGCTCCCTCCCCCCCCCCCCCCCCCCCCCCCCCCCCTCCCCCCCCCGGGGCTCGTGCCATCGGGGCGATTTACCGTGGTGGCGCGCCGCTCCGCGTCATCACTCGGTGTCGCCGCTCAGACTTTAGCGCTGTCTGCATCGTGGTGTCTCGTATTGGTCATGAGTGCTGTGTCATGTCATTATTTTTCAAAAGTTTACTGCATCATGAATTTTCCTATTTTAACTTGACCTTTTTGACCTCCCCTCCCTCTAACCCCTTCCACCCCTCTCTCTCTCTCCCCCTCCATCTCACCGTCTCTCCCCCTACGCCGCTCCGTGGCGGTTTCCAGCTGGGCGACTTTCGCGATCTCGCTCGCTTTCGCAATAACCGGCGGCCACCTCCCTCTCCACTCCCGTAATGTTCCGCGTGATCCTGTACCTCTCAACATTTCAACGTTGCCCTCTTCCCCCCCCTCCCCGTGCCAACCACCCCAGGGCGATATCACGGGTGCCCGTGGAGCAGGTGTGGAACCACACGGGGCTGTGCCGGGGGCTGGGCGGCTTCGTGGGCGAGCAGACGCAGCTGTGCCGGCGCCAGCTGGACGTGGCGCCCGTGCTGGCGCAGGCGGCACGCGACACGCTGCGCGCCTGCACCAAGGCCTTCGCCGACATGCGCTGGAACTGCTCCACCGCCGAGCGGGCACCCAATTTCTCTCCCGACCTCGAGAGGGGTGAGTGTGTGGGCACGCGGGCGGACAGGCAGGCCTGTGAGCAGCTGGGTGGGTGAGCGTGTGAATGGGCGGGGCTGGGTGGGTGAGCGTGTGAACGGGCGGGGCTGGGTGGGTGAGCGTGTGAACGGGCGGGGCTGGGTGGGTTGGGTGGGTGACCGTGTGAACAGGCGGGGCTGGGTGGCTGGGTGGGTGTGCATGTGAACGAGCGGATGGGTGGGTGGGTGGGTGGGTTGGTGAGCGTGTGAACGAGCGGTTGGGTGAGTGGGTGGGTGGGTGAGCGTGTGAACGAGCGGGTGTAACAATGATTGAGGTTTGTAACGCGTCGCGCTAACCGCACTACGCTACCGCCCCTCCCCCCCCCTACCACAGGCACGCGTGAGTCGGCCTTCGTGTACGCGCTGTCCGCGGCGGCCGCGAGCCACGGGGTGGCGCGGGCCTGCGCCGCCGGCGACCTCGCCTCGTGCTCCTGCGCCCCCACGCCGGCCGAGGCCCCATCGGCCGACTTCCGCTGGGGAGGCTGTGGCGACAACCTGCGGCATGGCCTGGCGGTGGGAGGTCGCTTTGCCGACGCGCCCATGCGCGCCAAGAAGTCTGCGCGTGGCCAGGTGTCGCGGCTCATGAACCTGCACAACAACGAGGTCGGCCGGCAGGTAACCACGCGGCGGGGGCGGTGGGGGAGGGGGGGCGGGTAGGTTGGTGGTGACGACGCCGGAGGTGCGGCGTGGGCGCCGCGCTGGCGAAGATGTTGACTACCTCGCCGGGTACGCAGGAGGTCGTGGGTTCGATCCCGACCCGGACGCCTGCTGCTGTATATTTGGAGTTTGTGTGTCGCTCTCTCCCAGTGTTCACGTCGATTTTTCTCCAGGTCCTCTGGTGTTTTTTTCCCCCCCGGCCATATTTAGAATCGGCGTGCGTTTCAGAGTATTTGGCTACTGATATAAATGTCCACGTGATAAGCCACTTGGTGGAGTTGTCATTTGTGGCCAGATCGCTTCTGAAAAAAAAGAGCCGTTCAGCTCTTTGGGCTTTACCTGGTAAAATAAAAAAAAATAGTTTTAGTTTAGAAACGTGGAGGTAGCTCGGGTGTAACATGGAGATCCCGTGTCACCTGCCGATTCGACCAACGGGCGGTACATTTCTCGGCGAGAAATCAAAGCTGGGGGGGGGGGGGGGGGGGCTTTGATTTGGTCGTGGCGCCGCCACGGAAGCGCGCGTGTGTGTGCGTGCCGAACCTTCAAGCATCGACGTGAGCGACACCCAAACAAAACCGAGCAAAGCCTCGTCTCCCCTCTGGGGTCAGCCCTAGCTGGCGAGAATCCTGAATCGCTCCTTCGCCCCCCGCCCCCCCCATCCGTCTCCTCAAGGCCCTCCTCAGCTCGGTGGAAACCAAGTGCAAGTGCCACGGCATCTCGGGCTCGTGCTCGGTGAAGACCTGCTGGAAGGGCACGCGCGACCTCGCCGCCATCGCCGCCGAGCTGAAGTCGCGCTACCTCTCGGCGAGCAAGGTGACCCACCGGCACGTGGGCACGCGCCACCAGCTGGTGCCGCGCGACATGGACATCCGGCCGGTGCGCGACGACGAGCTGGTGTACACCGTGGGCTCGCCCGACTACTGCGCCGTCAACGAGCGGCTCGGGTCGCCCGGCACGCAGGACAGGTGCGTGTGTGTGTGTGTACGCTGTGTGTGTACGCTGTGTGTGTACGCTGTGTGTGTACGTTGTGTGTGTACGCTGTGTGTGTACGCTGTGTGTGTGTGCGTACGTGTAGCGGTTAGCGCGCTGCGCTATGAACCCGGCGACATGAGTTCGATTCCCGCTCACGGCCAACACCAGTGACGATTATCTGAACCAGTCCTGGGCCTCCCCTAGGTCGACTCGGCCTCAAATGAGTACCTGGTGCAGTGTGTAAACATTGCCACTAGGGAGACAAAGGCGGTCGGGCGTGGTGCTGGCCACACACCCCCTCGTGTACCGTTCCGGCCTTCATAGGTGCTTGCAGTCTGTTAAGGCTATATGGGGGATCTTTGATCTTTGTTGTGTGTGTGTGTGTGCACGCTGTGTGTGTGTGTGCACGCGTGCGGTAGTGTGGTGGGTTAGCGCGCTGCGCCACGAACCCGGCGACGTGGGTTCGATTCTCGCTCGCGGCCAGCACTGGTGACGATTATCTGAACTGGTCCTGGGCCTCCCCTAGGTCGACTCAGCCTTAAATTACTGCCTGGTGCGATGTGTAAACATCGCCAGTGGGGAGACTAAGGTGGCCGGGCGTGGTGTTGGCCACCCACCCCCTCGTGTGCCGTGCCGGCCATCATAGGTGCTCGCTAACAGCACTTTCCCCAACAGTCTGTTAAGGCTACACGGGGGATCTTTTTCTTTTTTTGTGTGTTCTTGTGCGTGGCCTTAGTGGCGAATGGCGGGGTCTTGTTGTTGTTGTACTGTGTGTGTGTGTACGTGTGCATGCACGCATTGTGTGTGTGTGTACGTGTACGTGTGCATGCACGCATTGTCTGTGTGTGTGTGTACGTGTACGTGTGCATGCACGCATTGTGTGCGTGTGTACGTGTGCATGCACGCATTGTGTGCGTGTGTACGTGTGCATGCACGCATTGTGTGCGTGTGTACGTGTGCATGCACGCATTGTGTGCGTGTGTACGTGTGCATGCACGCATTGTGTGCGTGTGTACGTGTGCATGCACGCATTGTGTGTGTGTGTGCGTACGGTAGGAGAGAAGTTCAACGTACGTACAGCGCCTTCGGCCTCGTCTCTGGTGGCTTTCCTCATTTGTCTCTGCCTGCCCCCCCCCGCCCCCCTCAGGCAGTGCAATAAGACATCATCCGGGAGCGACAGCTGCGACCTCATGTGCTGCGGCCGCGGGTACAACCCGTACTCGGAGACGCTGGTGGAGCGCTGCCACTGCAAGTACCACTGGTGCTGCTACGTCACCTGCAAGAAGTGCGAGCGCACCGTGGAGCGATACGTGTGCAAGTAGTTCCGGCTCGCGTCAAAGGCGACGGTGGCGTAATCACGCCGCGCGTCACAACGTCGCGTTCTCGTGAACTCTTTGCCGACCCGTGGGCAACACAAAAACGGTATCGCTGCGCCGGTGAGGAGGCCGGGCGGGGGTGGAACTTTGCGGAAGGAACTACTTTAACAATGAAATGTTTTGAGGTACGGGAGAGGAGAAAAGCAAAAAAAAAACGGGACTTATGTTGTAAGTTTGTTCCGGCTGAATAATACAAGAAGATGCAAGACAATAATCGGGCGAAAGAAAATTCTTAAACGAATCGCACCGCCCCCCAACGGAAAAATGGCACTCGCGACAAAAAACTAAATTCGAAAAGTTACGCGTCTGTGTTTGAGATTTATAAAATGTACACTTCACCAACATCGAGGCCCTAAGCAGAAAGCACGGATTAGTAGCGGTCAACAGAAACAAATCCAGACGTGGCTTTACTCACGCGTGCACATCGCGGACAAACAGCCGTTACTACTCTGGAGATTTTGCCCTCTCTAAGTTTCATTTATTTCGAGGCGCGCATCTATCGCAAGCTCTACGACGCCGGAACGTACGTGTGCCTTTTCGTTAAGAACAAAACGAAACTAAATCCGCTTTTGAGATTTCCATCGGAAGCCTTGCCGATGTAAAAACAACAGCAAATGAAAAACCTCCCGAGAGAGAGAGAGAGGAAAAAAAAGCGGTGCCCTTCTCGCACACCTGCCTCCTGGTGCAAGAAGCTTACAGAAGAAATTCAGCCAGAGAGAGAGTAGGAGGGGAAGAAAAACAAAGAGAGAGAATCATCCGGAAGTTTTGGCGAAAAACAAGGTTTTTTTGCCGTCTGAATCTCGAAGAAAAACGGAGCGGCTGGGAAGACCTCGGTGATACCACGCGGCAAAGATCTTAGCCGGGGGAGGTGGGTGGGGGGGTTGGAACTCGAGGAAGAGGCTGCCGGCAAGATTTGGCAGCCCCAAAATCGGTGTCTGTCTTTCCGGGAAGTTATCCGCCAGAAATCTTCCCACCAAGACCGTTCTTCGTGCCTCCCAACTCGGTCTCTTGGAGAGGATAAAATGTTCTTGTTGTTTTTTTTCCCTCCTCCTCCAAGTAAATTTGTTTATATATACATGTAAAGTCCACGAAATCCAGAAAACACTCCTTTTAAGATGAATGTCGTCCGTTTAAAAGTCCAAGTTGCGTGTCCGCAAGGCAAGGGCACTTCCCTGTCCGTTGCCATGGCCCCTGCCGCCCCACAGTACAGTTTAACAATTATTGATTATAATTAATAGCACGGTAATTATGTTTTATAATATTCGTAATAATGCAAGGAACAAACGTACGAGGCCGACTCCTCTCGTCCTGCCAGTATTGCATTTGAACTTAGCCTGGTTTGTTCCTGGGCAGGATTAACGGAACTTAATACCACATTTTATATATATAAGTGTATGTATACACGTACCATTTATGTATATGTGTATGTATGTGCGCAACGGTGCGGATGCCCCATATGTATTGCCACACAGTGTGTGTGTAAATATATGCGGAAATTAATGGTAAATATATTTGTGTTTTGTATGGATGTAAACATACGAATTGGTGTGTGCGTGCGCGTGTGTGCAAAAAAATCCACCCTTTAGCAAACAGACTGTTGAAATTATTACTGTTAGCGAGCATCTATTAAGGTGGTGGGGGGGTGGGGAGCCGTTGTGGCAAGCACCACTTTTGGCCTCCCCTACGTTCAATGCCGCTCTGTGACCCAGTCACTGATTTTTTTTAGGCCCCAGTTGACCTAAGGGTAATCCCAAACAAAGTTGAGCTTCAGGAAGTACTATTTTTGGTTACGTGACGAACAACGGATTGTGGTGGTTTGACGGCCCCGTGGTGTCCAATCGGTGCAACCCATTCTGGATTTCGGGAATCTTTGTGAGATACGACCACATCTCACGGGGGCCGGTGCTCAACAGCCGTGCACGCAGTGCGCTTCAAAAGCAGAACGGCGATCGTCATCCAATGCCGCAGCGTATCGGCGACAAAAGGCTCCAAATGATAAAATGTTGATATTTGATCTTTTTCAATGCTTGAAATGAGCACAAAAAACAATTGGGAGGTGGACTTAAATTGATTACCATCATAAGTCCCAGAGTAACGAACGGAATTAATTGACGCGAGCGAGCGATTAGTGAATCCGTTATTAACGAGCCGTGACGTTTGTTTTGAACCTGCGAAAAGTGTGGTCATTGACAATAAACTGAATGCAATTAGATATATCTATAAAACAAATATTCTTCTCGTTCTGAGAATTTCTGGCATGAGATGGCCATTATGTGCCTTGGTGTGTTTTACTGGATACCACGGGCGGGCGAGCGCCACATTTCACCGATGGGTTTTGTTTAGAATGAAAGTGCGGTGGTGCTGCTGCACGGCCAAGCGCAATGTACCCGGCCAAACGCAATGCCCTGTGGACGATAACCTCATCGAAAGCGTTGAGACGTCACGTGTCCAGATCAGTTACATTCACGGAGGGCCCAAACCCCACAACGTGGTGAGAATCTAGATGCGATTTCGGCAACATTGGCTCATTTGCTAAAACTTCTCGACACGGCACAGTATCGGCATGGCAGCGCGACTGATGGGCCATGAGCGCCCCAGACTAGATGTATATTTCCACGTCTCACGGTTCAAATGTCTCAACGCGGCCCAACGATACGATTTTTTACTTTTTACCTCGCGGTGAGGTGGGGCTGTCGCGTAACTCGCTCACATTGGCCGCGTAAATCGATCGGCGCTGCGAAACGTTTCGCCCGCTACCTTCTTTTTAGGTGCGGTACCAATTCCCGTCGTGGCCCACGGATTGCTGACTTTGACGACGATTCGCGCACAATTGCTGGCAGTGCGCGGGGGGGGGGGGGCTGTACCCCCCTCTATCCCCCCGTACCCACCCGACTAGTGATCCGACTAAGTTGGTGCGATGGAACGGAATTGAAGACGAAAGCGCTGTGTGTGTGTGTGAGAGAAGGAGTACCGCTGTGCGAGTGTGCAATAACGTTGTACTAACGTGGCAATGACCAACGTTGTTGCGCATTGTTCACGACGTTCAACAGTTGCGTATGATCTGCGGCGGTTGTAATCGCGGCGATGGGTAAAGATTGGCAGGCCTGGAAATGATGACCGTTGGCGGATTATCCACAATCCCCAGGACGAGTGATGAGGACTAAGATTATTTGACAGAAAATCCAGTTTGTAGCGGGCTTTAAAAAAAAAAGATCTTGGATTCTAACTTGTTTATAAATCTTTTCTCTTATCTCTGGCTGTTATTACACATTTTTGCCTCGCGTGTGCATGCGTGCGTGCATGTCGAGAGAGAGAGAGAGCGGGGGTGGGCGGGGGGGGAACGTTCCAAGCCACCCAGTGTGAAATGGTCACGATAAGGTCTGGATTAAAAAATATATATGAAAAAAAATGACTTGCATTGTTTCCTGTTTCGCGTTTCTGGGGCTGGGATTTGAAAGGCCTGCCACTGAACCCCAGGGTGGATGAGTGCCCTTACTTTTTGGAATTCCACCAAAATAATAATTTCAGAATTCTACCCCCAGCCACCCCCCCTCCCACCCCTCCAATGAAACAACGGCGATTGAAATATGGTCGGAATTATTATTATTTTTCGCTTTTGGGCCGTTTTCTCTGTCTATTTAAAAAAAAACGTTAAATAAACCGTACATGTTTTGGCAGAACAGACATCCATTATGCATTTATTAAAAAGTATTCAGTTTCCAGTAGATTTTCTGTACATTATATATATATACGTGTGTGTGTGTGCGCGCGTTGCTACAATCTGGCCGAAAAGCTATTTGAGAAAAAAACGATCAACTCTCAAAACTTGGTGGATCTTAAAACCCATCTGTTGCACGTGCTTAATTATCGAAAACATTTCTCATGCACGGCTCGCCGGTGGTTGCGGTGGTGGCTAGTCGTAGGAAAACAAGCTATTCCAGGAACACAAAAATATCCACAATAGTCCGTGATTGCTGAACACGGGACGGCTTAAGTGCAGCAGCCGAAACTGTGGAAATTTTTTTAAAAAGTAATTTGTGTACCGGTATGTGTAATAGATATGTATACCGGTACGTACATGTGATGTATGGAAGTTTGTATGTATGCCCCTCTCTCCCTCCCTCTCCTAATGTATATATTTTTTAGAACTTTGAAGGAAAACTAATTTACATTCCCCCCCCCCCCCCGCCGCTAATCGTGGCGATGGAATTGCGATCAGAAGTAGTCCTCAAGATGGTCGCGTGTGCTTTTTAAATCCTTTATATTAAGTTCGCTTGCTTGCTTGCGTGCTTGCTTGCTTGCTTACGACCGTGCAAACCTTTCGGTCGTTTTTTAACCCACTTCCCGTGATCCAATCGAGCTGATATTTTGCACACAGACTCGTTGTGCGTGACAATTAATGTTCGTGAAAAAAAAATTCCAAAATTTAACACTATTTAGGGAAAACAAATGAAATATTTAATTACCAATTGCTTAATACTGGCAGACAATCATCTGACCCATAGGTGGCAGCCATCTCAAGCCAGAGGACGAGAGGACTCTAGCCGCCACGCATATAAAGGATTTAGAGTGAAAAACTTTGTTTTTACGGGTTATACTTGTTAAATCCTTTATATTAAGTTCGCTTGCTTGCTTAGGACCGTGCAAATCTTTAGGTCGTTTTTTAACCCACTTCCCGTGATCCAATCGAGCTGACATTTTGCACACAGACTCGTTGTGCGTGACATGCATTTTCGTGAAAAAAAAATTTCAAAATTTTACACTGTTTAGGGAAATTTTTAAAAATATTTAATTACCAATTGTTTAATGCTGCCAGAGGACGAGAGGACTCTAGCCGCCCCGATGCCACGCATATAAAGGATTTATAGTGAAAAACTTTGTTTTTACGGGTTTATTTGTTTATATTTACGCCTTCCCCGTCCCTCCCCCTACCATATTTACGAACAATTCCGGCGCTTTTGCTCTGCGAGTCTCGTTATGGGGAAAGCGGTGGTGGTGGTGGCGGTGGTAGCAGGAGATTTGCGTTGGATCCTCGACACCGTAGTGATCACACGACGGCAAAAAAAAATCATCGCTCGCGCTTTTCGTGCGACTGTAACGCGCTATATTCCCCGGACCGCATTTTTACTCGCACGTATTATTTTGCACATGTTTATTTTTGATAATGGTAAAAAAAGGCATCATACTGTGGATGTGTTACGGTCCCCCTGATGTAAATACAGTTTAACTTAAAAAAAAACAAAAGTCAATGTGCTGCTGGTTTTCTTCTGCTGTCCAGTTTAACTTCATGGATGCGCATGTCAGTTTCTACTTTATTTTGTTACGGAGACTTCCGTGCATAGTTTGTATTCTGAATTTAGTTTGCAGTATGCTTTGTTTTAAAGAGCAAAGTTTTTTTTTAAAGAGCGAATTATAAAAAAAAAGTATCTTCCCCCGAATTCCCTTAATTATAATGCGAAACATAATTTATTCAAAAAAAATATTAATTGCATCAACCAACGATACGATGTATAGTCGTTTAAAAAGTGGGATTCACCATTGGAACCTCCTTTGCCAGTAGCAAAATATGATGATTGTTTTTTTACCCTTTTATCTGGCAACAAAACTGTAACCTTTTTTACAAGGAGTCATGTTTGTATTGACCACAATACCTGCAGTCGGAATGCAAACAAAAAACATAACTCTGATAATGTATGCACTGTCTCGGTGTGGACCAATCAACTTCAAGGACAGTGCATACATTATCAGAGTTATGTTTTTTGTTTGCATTCCGACTGCAGGTATTGTGGTCAATGCACACATGACTCCTTGTAAAAAAAAGGTGTCAGTTTTGTTGCCAGATAAAAGGGTAAAAAACAAATCTCAAGTGGGATTCAATAGACAAAGAACCCCCCCTCCCCCCACTGCCGCCTCTAAAACAATAATAGCCATGGGCTCCCATAAAATGTGACGGTGGTGGTGGGGGGGGGGCTGGCCAGGGTCTCTCGCGCTGGGCTGAGGACCCCCCCTCCCTTCCCCTCCCCTCGGTAAATTGCAGAACATTTCCGCGGAAATAAAAACAAAAAGTCCAAACGCGCGTGGCTCGCGCTTTTCATCTCCATTTCCTCCTCTGCCAGTGACCGTCGCTGTGAGCGCGTCCAGACACAGACGGTCCGAGGGAGGAGCCTTCAGCAAAGGCGACGTCTCGGGCTCGCAGTGGGCTCACTCTCTCTCTCGGCACTTCGTGCTGACCGCTAGAAAGAAGGATAACTCATATTATAATTGGTTTTTTACCCTTCTATCTGGAAACAAAACTGACACCTTTTTACAAGGAGTCATGTTTGCATAGACCGCAATACCTGCAGTCATAATACAAACAAAAGACATAACTCTGAAAATGTGCACTGTCTTTTGTTGTATTATGACTGCAGGTATTGCGGTCTATGCAAACATGACTCCTGGAAAAAAGGTGTCAGTTTTGTTGCCAGATAGAAGGGTAAAAAAACCAATTATCATATTTTTACTGGCAAATGAGGTTCCCATAGTATAACTCATTCTTAGGTTTTTTCGGTAAAGTCACGTAGGTAAAAAATTTAAATTTAAATTAATAAAAGTAAACTAAAAATAAAATCACGACGTTTCGGAGGCAACACAAGCTTCCGTCTTCAGGTGGAACCGTCACAGCACGCTTGCTGAAACAGCAATCGTGCTGCAATCGTGCTATGACGGTTCCACCTGAAGACGGAAGCTTGTGTTGCCTCCGAAACGTCGTGATTTTAATTTTATTTTACTTTTATTAATTTTAATTTTTTACCTACGTGACTTTACCGAAAAAAACCTAAGAATATGCATACTTGCAGTCACGAAAGCTTCAAATCTAGAAGGATAACTCAATTATTTTTAAACGATATTTTTATTTCATTTTGCCAAGTTGTTATAGATCGTTTTCGGAAGCGACCACCAAATTAGAGCTCAACGAAGTGGCTTCATTAACCACGTGGAAATTTGTCGCAGCCAAATAGTCTAAACGCGTGATTGTTGATTCGAAATGTGTAGGGGGAGGGGAAAAAATAAACCCGTAAAAACAAAGTTTTTCACTATCAATTCTTTCTATGCGTGGCGGCTAGAGTCCTCTCGTCCTCTGGCTTGAGATGGCTGTCACCTATGGGTCAGATGATTGCCTGCCACCATTAAGCAATTGGTAATTAAATATAAAAAAAATATTCCTAAAAAGTGTAAAGTTATGGAAAAAAAATTCCACGAAAATAAATTGTCACGCACAACGAGTCTGTGTGCAAAATGTCAGCTCGATTGGATCACGGGAAGTGGGTTAAAAAACGACCGAAAGATTTGCACGGTCGTAAGCGCGCAAGCAAGCAAGCAAGTGAACTTAATATAAAGGATTTTTAAAAAAACACGGGACCACGGGGGGGGGGGGGGGGGGGGGGGAGAGAGAGCGATCGAGAGAAGCGAACTCTCCAAATGTGAAAGGCGCCACGGTGGCGAGTAGAGTCGTCAAGACGTGCCGCTGGAAACGATGCCGCGAGAGTGGTTAGAGACTGGCGACGGAGTGGAAGCCAAAGGAGGGGGAACACGCGACCCACGGGGGGGAACGATCCTGGGGTGGAGCGTTCAGATCGGCGCGTGCCGCGCGCACGGGATGGATCGTCCCATCGCGGTGACCTTGAGATGTGGCTTGGGCAAAACTTCGTCCAGCAGTGGACAGATCGTGGCCGGTGACATTAGCAGGAGCGTCGGCATACCGCGGCTTGGTGATATATCTATAAATGCAATTTAATGGGTAGGCATTTAAGTCCGTACACAGGAGAACATGTTACAACTAAACGGATTACCCAAGCCAGACGCTGGTAATTCGGCTCTATTACTCTGCTTTCAGTGTGTAATCAGATTACAGTAATTTATTAAGCGTCCGCTGTCAGTTGATTACTTTTCGTAATTTATTTATTTTGCGCATTGCATGCGTGCGTGTGTGTGTATACGTGCTGAACGGGGAGCGGTGGTGGAGTGGTTAGCGCACCACGTGACGAAACCGGCGACCCGCGTTCAACACCGCTGCACGAATATCTGAAGCGGCTCTGGGCCTCCCCTAGGTCGACTCGGCCTTACACGAATGAGTACCTGGTGCGGTGTGTAAAACATCAGCACTGGGGACACAAAGACGTCCGCGTGTGGTGCTGGACATCCAGCCCCTCGTGTGCCGTGTCGGTCTTCATTGGTCGCGATCATGAACAGCACTTACCCCCCCCCCCCCCCACAGTCTACACAGCAGATCTTCGCCGGCCTGTTTGTTATATTCTGATTGAGCAATTCGAGATATATTTGATGAGAAATTCTAAGCACCATAAATGCACAAACCACTACCGCAGAATTTTTCAATTTAAAGCTTTCGTGACTGCAGGGATTCATCTTCTTGGTTCTTTCGGTAAAGTCACGTAGAAGGGAAATAATAAAATAATACAAATAAAACATAATAAAATACAATTCTCACGACGTTTCGGCCACAACGCAAGCAGCCGTCCTCAGGTGAAGAAGAGCTGTCGGAAAGACAGCGTCCCAAGACAGCACATTGGGACGCTGTCTTTCCGACAGACCTGTTCTCCACCTGAGGACGGCTGCTTGCGTTGTGGCCGAAACGTCGTGAGAATTGTATTTTATGATGTTTTATTATTTTATTATTTCCCTTCTACGTGACTTTACCGAAAGAACCAAGAATACACTACTGCAGTGTAACTAACATATTGCAGGCAACGGTAGATTGCTATAACCAGATTACAACTCCCGGACAAAATAGTGTAATCAATGCTACTGTAATTATATTACAATTGCTCTAATACTATAATTATTACTCAAGCCTCCTTGTGTAATCGGATTACCGTGTTGGGGACAGCAACAGCAAACGCACACCAATTCCCGGCACACAACCCCGCGTCATCAAAGTCAACTGGTAATTGAATTGCATTACGTCGAAAATGCCACGGCTGGGATGACGTTACACTGCTTGGATTACGTTACACCCCTACAGAACCCTCGTCCCATACAGAACCCTTATCCTATACAGAACCCTCATCCCATACAGAACCCTTGTCCCATCCCATACAGAACCCTCATCCCATACAGAACCCTCATCCCATACAGAACCCTCATCCCATACAGAACCCTTGTCCCATCCCATACAGAACCCTCATCCCATACAGAACCCTCATCCCATACAGAACCCTCATCCCATACAAAACCCTCGTCCCATACAGAACCCTTATCCTATACAGAACCCTCATCCCATACAGAACCCTTGTCCCATTCCATACAGAACCCTCATCCCATACAGAACCCTCATCCCATACAGAACCCTCGTCCCATACAGAACCCTTATCCTATACAGAACCCTCATCCCATACAGAACCCTTGTCCCATCCCATACAGAACCCTCATCCCATACAGAACCCTCATCCCATACAGAACCCTCATCCCATACAGAACCCTTGTCCCATCCCATACAGAACCCTCATCCCATACAGAACCCTCATCCCATACAGAACCCTCATCCCATACAAAACCCTCGTCCCATCCCATACAGAAACCTCATCCCATCCCCTACAGAACCCTCTTCCCATCCCATACAGAACCCTCATCCCATCCCATACAGAACCCTCATCCCCTACAGAACCCTCTTCCCATCCCATACAGAACCCTCATCCCATCCCATACAGAACCCTCATCCCATACACAACCCTCGTCCCATCCCATACAGAACCCTCGTCCCATCCCATACACAACCCTCGTCCCATCCCATACAGAACCCTCATCCCATCCCATACACAACCCTCGTCCCATCCCATACAAAACCCTCATCCCATACATAACTCTCATCCCATACAGAACCCTTGTCTCATCCCATACAGAACTCTCATCCCATACACAACCCTCGTCCCATCCCATACAGAACCCTCGTCCCATCCCATACAGAACCCTTGTCTCATCCCATACAGAACCCTGGTCACATCCCATACAGAACCCTCGTCCCATCCCATACAGAACCCTTGTCTCATCCCATACAGAACCCTCGTCCCATCCCATACAGAACCCTCATCCCATACAGAACTCTCATCCCATACAGAACCCTCGTCTCATCCCATACAGAACCCTCGTCCCATCCCATACAGAACCCTCATCCCATCCCATACAGATCCCTAGCCTCATCCCATACAGAACCCTGGTCACATCCCATACAGAACCCTCGTCCCATCCCATACAGAACCCTCGTCCCATCCCATACAGAACCCTCGTCTCATCCCATACAGAACCCAGAGGAGGTAGGGGTCGTGGGGGGGGGGGGGTAGAGGGGGTAGGGGTCGTGGGGGGGGGGTAGAAGGGTTAGGGGTCGTGAGGGGGGGGGTAGTGGGGGTCGTGAGGGGGGGTAGAGGGGGTAGGGGTCATGAGGGGGGGGGGGTAGAGGGGGTCGTGGGGGGGGGGGTAGGGTAGAGGGGGTAGGGGTCGTGAGGGGGGGGGTAGTGGGGGTCGTGAGGGGGGGGGTAAAGGGGGTCGTGAGGGGGGGGGGTGTAGGGTAGAGGGGTATGTGTCGTGAGGGGGGGTAGAGGGGTCGTGAGGGGGGGGGTGTAGGGTAGAGGGGATAGGGGTCTTGAGGGGGGGGGGGTAGAGGGGTAGGGGTCGTGAGGGGGGGGGGGGATAGACAAGGCAAATTCTCCGGGGGGGGGGGGGGGTGGGTACTTGAGGAGATTTACTGCTTATTATAAATGTGTAAAAATTGTATTGTACGTGAGAGTCATTGAGGTGAATAATCACGCTGCCCGAATCTGCCGATGTATAAAATAACCGTGATAACATTTAAATGCAAACGGTAACCGAGAACGATGTAAAAAAACACCTGTCTAACTAAACGCATTGATCTTTAACGATGTTGCTTTCAGAGAGTAACCAGCAAGCGATCATAAATCACCTCACGTGTGCATTTTTAAATCCTTTATATTAAGTTCACTTGCTTGCTTGCTTGCGCGCTTACGACCGTGCAAATCTTTCCCAAAATTTTACACTTTTTAGGCAAAAAAAATGTATTTTACATATATTCAAATAGAACGCATTCATGGCTTTGGCTGAACGTCAGAGTGTAGGAGCCCAGAGCGTAACTCTCCACAGGCCGTGGCGGAGTAGCGCAGTTGGTAGCGCCCTCGCTTCCCATGCCAAAGGTCGCGGGATCGATCCCCGCGTCCTCCACAGGCGAATATATTTTTAAATCCTTTATATTAAGTTCGCTGCCACGCATATAAAGGATTTATAGTGAAAAACTTTGTTTTTACGGGTTATACTTATTAAATCCTTTATATTAATGTTCACTTGCTTGCTTGCTTGCGCGCTTATGACCGTGCAAATCTTTCGGTTGTTTTTTAACCCACTTCCCGTGATCCAATCGAGCTGACATTTTGCACACACACTCGTTGTGCATGACAATTTATTTTCGTGAAATTTCTTTCCAAAATTTTACACTTTTAGGAAAAAATGAATTATATTTAATTACCCAATTGCTTAATGGTGGCAGGCAATCATCTGACCCACAGGTGGCAGCCATCTCAAGCCAGAGGACGAGAGGACTCTAGCCGCCACGCATATAAAGGATTTATAGTGAAAAACTTTGTTTTTACGGGTTAATTTTTTTTTTTTCGCGCGCAGTTACTTAACTAGTTGAGATAACCTCACGGAATGGACAATTGGGTAAAAATATTGACGTTCATGTATTCGTACATTTATTTCTCAGATAACCACGTTGGCTCAGGCAAGCGGTAGAATGGGGGGTGGGGGGGTGGTTACTACTCAGTTGGAACAAAATTCAACAAGGGGGGGGGGGTAACAGTAGTAGCCAAACACAGTTGATAACCAACGCCCTTAGGGGTATGGCGAATCTGGGTGGGGGGGGCGATCGCCCCGGGCCCCGCACTTTGGGGGGCGGGCGCGCTTTGGTGTGCAGGGGGCACGCACACGGTGGGGTTTGCCCCGGGCCCCGCAACCCCCCCCCCCCTACTAGACGGAGTTACCTTTTGAGATGTAATCAGCGTCTGATTTTTGATGTTTGCTCCGCGGGTCAGAATGAATGGGACGTAAACAAATATTTCGCTACACTTTAGTGAGCGACTTTACGCGGTCTCAAATCACCCCCCCCCCCCCCGGTCACGGCTAACATCAGTGGTGAGTGATACCTGAACCGCCATGCTCACTCCCCCAAAACCCCTTCACTGACCCTTCACTGACCAGGGTGGAGAAGTATGGTCAGACGATATCGTGACGGACACGCTGTGGGAAAGCCTTCATCCAGCAGTGGATTGAGGTTTATCCCCTCATACTCTTAGTTTTTTCGGTAAAGTCACGTAGGTAAAAAATGAAATTAAAATTAATACAAATAAAACAATAATAAAATGTGATTTCATTTTATTCTTTTTTTATTTTTATTAATTTTAATTTCATTTTTTACCTACGTGACTTTACCGAAAGAACTAAGAGTATGACTCCTTGCAGTCATGAAAGCTTCAAATCTAGAATTAAGTTTATCCCCTCGCCAATGGGACGTGAGCCTGATGGTTATTTTGAACCCGGGTAAAGGTTATCACACAAAGCACCCCCCAGTAGCCTTAACATGCTGTTGGGGCAAGTGCTGTTAGCGAGTAGCACCCGTGAAGGCGCAGAACACGAGGGGGTGGGTGGCCAGCACCACGACCGGCCGCCTTTGTCTCCCTCGTGACGATGTTTACACATCACACCGGGTACTCATATTGGAGGCTGAGTCGACCTTGGGGAGGCCCAGGACCGGTACAATGGTGTTGGTGACCGTGAGTGGGATGTAACTCGGGTCGTCGGGTTTGTAGCGCAGCGCGCTAACCGCTGCGCCACCGCTCCCCGTAAGACAAAGATCCCCCCAGTAGCCTTAACAGACTGTAGGGGCAAGTGCTGTTAGCGAGCACCTATGAAGGCCGGCACGGCCACGAGGGGATTGGTGCCAAGCACCACGCCCGACCGCCTCTGTCTCCCTAGTGGCGATGTTTACACACCGCAACCAGTACTCATTTAGGCTGAGCCGACTTACTCGCAAACAAAGATCCCACCCCCCCGCCACCCGGTATAGCCTGAACAGACTTGCACCCGCCTTCACAACAGACACACAAAGACCACAGAGATACTGACACGCACAAAGCCACGACCCTGAAAATACCCCTCGGCTAATAAGCCACATCTAATGAAGCCTTGTGAACTATGCCGCACTAAAACATATCTCCTTCCCTCCAATTACGGCTTAGAGCTTTGGAAAGCTCAGATAAACGAGCTCAAAATCATTAACAAGTCAGAGTTTAAGAAAATAAAACATAATGGGGGTACCTCTGAGCCTTTGTGATAGTGACAAATGTAATCCTACTGACATCATTTATAATCCTCGGATTAATCCGCCAGCCGCCGCCGCCGCTTGCTAAATTGCATGGTTACTACCCCTGGCAATAAAAAAAATATATTGCTTGGCAGAAAAACCTGCCGACAGAGTACAAAAAAAACAAAAAATACTAAATTATAGTTTTTTTAAAAATATATATAAATGAACCCAACTTGTCGGAAATGTCTCATTCTGAAACGTGGGGTGTGGGGAGAACGCAGCTTTTAGGCTTTCTACAACATTGTATCCGTTGTTTTTACAAAGAGAGAAACATGTGTGAATTGGGGGTTGGGGGGGGGGGGGTTAAAAACAAATTCGGAGCGTAATTTGTTTGCTTACAGCAAACCCCGGGTCTGGCGCGCAATACAGGAACAGAGTAAAACCTGATTCCAGGATTTACGTATTGGCGTAAATAAAGATGAGGTGTAAGAGGTTCTAACACCAAATGGACACACCCATTGCAATGGCACCAAGGGCTGCAATTAACCCACACGCACTGTGCTTGTGCAACACAGGCAAACAGGAACATGGTCTGATAATAAAGCCCGCGTTGCCTTTGACACTGATTGGTCCAACGCATAGAGACACTAAGCCTCCTTCATGGCATTGTCTCACCACCGGGGTTAGACCAGAGAACGCCAAAAGGGCGAACAGCGCAAAGGCGCCGATGCAAGTATCAAAGCATGAATAGTTCGGGCTGAGAAGTTAATATCTACAGGATCTTTTTTTTGCCAGTAGCAAAATGATGGGATGGGGGGGGGTTAGGAATAGGCTTTACCATTTCCTGGTTGTTAAGATGTTCAAACAGCACTGCATATATTATATTATCAGAGCGTGTGTGTTTGCATGTTTGCCACAAGTATGTGCGGTTAATGCAGACTCGATGCCTTGAAGCAGGTATCTATTTGGTTGTTTTGAACATATTCTAAAGCCTCCTGTTTTATCTATGCCAGAGAAGATGAAGCATATTCTTTACAAAAATAATCGTCGTGTTGATACTGCCCCCAAAAAAGGTATCATAGATATAAGTGCTCAACCCGTGCCTTGACTTCGCCCGAAAACTGTCTGTTCATGCATCGAATCCTTGCTGCATCGGCCACAGCTATGAACAAACCACCCTCATCCCTCCCTCCTCCCACCACTGTAATTACAATAAACTGTGGATCCGCTGAACGCAGGGCCGAGAAACGCGGCTCTCCAAGAACGGGGCAGCTTCACGCGAAACCAGCACCGGGCTGGAGGCTGCGTTACGCAAAGTTACATTCCACGGCGTCAAAGAACCCCCCCCCCCCCCACCACCACCTTGCTCGAGTGGTTTGATTGTTCGTGTGTTTGTTAAATCGGCGGTCCTGGGATAGCGGTGGAAATTCCACATTCCGTTTAGCCAGCGGGTCGAGTATAATACTGACAGAGAGGAATTTCCACCGCAAGGCTTGAAGACTGTAAACATTCACTTGACTTTAACATTTATAATTAAAATAAAAGTGTTATTACCTGCTCTTGGCTTTCTCAAAAAGGTGGGACCAATGTTATTTTTGTGGTTATCAACCACAGAAACGTGACGGGCTGTGTTGAACTCACAAATTCGCATGCACATACTTGACTCTTCGAGAACACAACGTAAGTCAATGGCATCATGTATCGACAGGTGGGTTACATAGCCTGCCTCAGTTATGAATTGAAGCCAGCTCAGACGACCAACACCACGCCCGGTGTGGGGGTTGACTCAGCCCATCATCCATCCGGGGTTGATAAAACAGTTACCACTTTGTGGTGGACTCAAACTCCCTGCAATAAGAATGAGGAATTTACAGCACAGGTTCAAGACTATACAAATTCAATAATAATGCACTTTGACTTTACGTAAAACTAGTTTTTATTTATTATAACATTGTGAAAGTGAGCACAATTTGTCCGATATTATTTAGCGGTCTAAGGAAACAATAAGTAGGTAGAGACGAACGGCTGGCTCAGAAGACATATCGATGAGCTTACACCGTTGACATCTCGGGTTCGAATCCACGGTCCGACTTCATCCACCCATCAACTTAACCAGCATCTCCAGCGTAGTGAGCCGATGATCTGACTCTCGTTCCCAATAACCGCGCAAAACGACCCTTGAGCGTTAAATCTGGTTTCAGCGGTCGTGAACAATTTGGCTAAATTCAAGCAATAATGTGCTGTCTTCTTGGTTCTTTCGGTAAAGTCACGTAGAAGGGAAATAATAAAATAATAAAAATAAAACATAATAAAATACAATTCTCACGACGTTTCGGCCACAACGCAAGCAGCCGTCCTCGGGCGAAGAACAGGTCTGTCGAAAAGACAGCGTCTGAATGAACACCACCAGGCTTGGCAGCGTATATTTAAGCTGGGTTGGAGGGGGAAGAGCGCCTTGACAAAATAATTTGCATATCAAGAGGAATTTAGCATATTTATTTGGCTAAATTCAAGCCATAATGTGCTGTGTGCTAAATTAAAGAGCTACTATAGGAGGCATGTTTTTTTCAGAAGCCCCGTGGAGAAATACATTTTTTTTAAATCTACTCTATACTCGCAACTATTATCTCCGGCGGACACTTCCTTTGCCAGATTACCGAATGCATTCCTCGTCTCAATGGCACACGATAGAGCAAAGTAAATTGCTTTTCCACACCGATGTGCTGAAGTAGTCAATTTACGTGCACGTTTTGTTCACGTGACGACCCTTACTAAATTGGCTGTGTCGGATGGTGGTGTTGGGTGGTGGGTTAACGACACATTTATATTTCGATGTTAAGCTTTCGTGACTGCAGGGATTCATCTTCTTGGTTCTTTCGGTAAAGTCACGTAGAAGGGAAGTAATAAAATAATAAAAATAACAGCATACATAAAACATAATAAAACAATTCTACGTGACTTTACCGAAAGAACAAAGAAGATGACACATTTATATTACGTGATCTAACCCCTCCCCCCGCCCCCCTTCCCCCAAAAAGCAGCAACCTTTTTTAATGAATAAAATTGACGCGATTGGTTCTTGACCTGGGTTGCACGCTGCACCCCCTGGGGGTGCGAGATGCCCTTTCTAGGGTCGAGACATGGACACATATTTTATTTAGAGGGTAAATAATCGAATACAAATAAATCACGGCACGCAAGTAACAACTTACCTTGTTCATCACACCGTTTCATCACACCCGATGTATTTTACCTCACAAATTTTTTTTTACGATCGATGAGATCCAAAAGGGTTGCAAGGCTGCAGTGAGGATGAAGAAACCAGTGTCTGCACCGTGCAGCGTTACACCGGTCGGCCAGTGGTCACGTGGCGTGTGGAAACAAGATGTGCCTCGCACTTTGAGACGCGACTGCTCTCCCGGCCAGCCAAGTCGCAACGAGACAATTGGGTTTAAGTGACACTAATTTACATCCGTAGTAACGTGCTTTGAATTCCTCGCCGTGTTCCCGTTCCTCATCCCATTCCTCCTCCTCCTTCTCGTCCCTACGGTTTCAAGCTCTCGTAGCGAGACGTGCAATAGCGTTAGGGGACCGCGTCCCGCGCAGCAGCGCAGGAACAAAGGCAAATGGCCCCCGTGTAGCCTTTATAAGACTCGTGGGACAACTATGAAGGTCGGCACGGCACACGACGGGGTGGGTGTCCAGCACCACGCCCGGCCGCCTTTGTCTCCCCGATTTGTGATGCTCATCATATGCAAAGGGGAATAGAATCCGGGTTGCCGCTACACCGCGCTTGGCATTGCACCAACGCTCCCCACACAAATGTATAGGGAAAAAATCCCCCGTATAGCCTTAACAGACTTTGGGGCAAGTGCTGTTAGCGAATATCTATGAAGGCCTGCACGGCACAAGAAGGGGTGGGTGCCCAGCACCACACTCCCATTGAGAAGTCACATACCGCACTCGGCACGAATTGGAGCTGAGTCGACCTAGGGGAGGCCCAGGACCGGTTCCAGATAAATCGTCACTTGGTGTTGTCCGCGAGCGGGAATCGAACTCGTGTCGCCGGGGTTCGTACACTACCGCTCCGCGACACGTGCGCGTCCACGCGACGCCTACCGGAGGCAGAGGATGGACAGAGCCACACGCCACGTGTTCGCGCCGCAAAGGAAGAGAAGACGAGAGTCCGACTGTAGTCGTGACTCTAATCAGCGTTCAGCTAAGTGGGCCGGACGCAAAGGGGTAACAGATGGAATGAGAAAAGAGGCTTTGATGGGAAAGTGAACCTGAAATGTGCATCGGTTTAAACCCCGGGCTGATGGCGACTCGCGCGG